>NC_056731.1:1092418912-1092591412 GCF_019279795.1 Protopterus annectens | reverse complement strand
AAGTCTGCTGACTTTCACAGTGTGGGTTCTGTCAGTGAGCCAGTTGGCAACCCATCTTGTGACATGATGATACGTTCCATGGCCTTGTAGACCAGGCTCGTCAGGCTAATGTGGCGGTAGTTCCCAGGGTCCATGGTGGCTCCCCCCTTGTAGATTGGGATAACTGTTGCTGTGCATCATTCAACAGGCACAAAGCATGAGGTGAGGCTATGATTGAACATGGTACTTAGGTGGGGTGCCAGTTCGTTCTGTAGTTCATGTAGAATGCAGCTTGGGATGTTGTCTGGTTCCATGGATGGTGTGTTCTTGGCTTTGAAGAGTGTGGTTTTTACCTGTCCAGCTGTGATTACAGGAACTTTGCATCCTTCCAGTATAGAGATGGGCTCTTTAGGGGGTGAGAGGGGGGGTAAAGTTAGCACTGAACCTATCTGCCAGGATGTTGGCAATATCAGTTGGGTCTGTATATTTAGTGCCATTGTGCTGTAACTCAGAGCAGATCTGAGTGTTGCCATTGAGATTATTGACATAGCTATAGAATGCTTTGTGGTTGTCTTTAGAATCAGTGGTGATTTTGTTTTCGTAACTAGCTCTGGAGGATTTTATCAGGGATCACAGCTTCTTACTGAGGCTGACCAGGGAGCTCCTCCACTCGGGGATTTTACTCTCTTTTGCAAGAGTTTCTTCCTTCTGTTGTACAGTTTGTTTATGGCAGGGGACCACCAGATTGGCTTCCTTTTTTTGGAGGATAGCGTCTTGGTTCTGTTTGGGATAGCACGATCCATGCACTCATGTAAGTGCTTATAAAGTGCAATTGTGTAGGATTCAGTAGTTGTAACTGTATTGTCCATCTGCATGGGTGTCATGAAGTTCACCACTTCTATCTTAAGAAGCATGAAGTTGGCTTTGGAGAAATTTTTTACCATGGTTTATTTAATGGGGGGTGGAGGCAGGATGTGGAAATCTAGGGTAATTAGCTTATGGTTGGATTGGACCAATGAGGTGTTGATTTCAGGTGTGGAACACCGGTCACTCATATTGGTAATGACTAGATCTAGGATATTGTTGCCCCTGGTGGGGGTGTGGATAAATTGATCCAGGGCATTGGAGTTTATGAATTCCAGAAAGTGTTGAGCGAAGGAGTTGGTACATGAGTAGTTTTCCCAGTTAATGGTGGGGTAGTTGAAATTGCCCATTATTAGGGCATTTGGTTGAACCCTAATATTTTCCAGTACATCAAGAAAAGAGGAGTGGAAATCCTGGAGCATGGTGGGTGATCTGTAGCAAGCTACAATTTGGATTGCAGTTTTGCCCAGAGTTAGTTGCACTTGGATAACCTTGGCTGCATTATGCTGAGCAACTAGCCTGGAGGTGTGGATATCCTTAATGAATATGGACACACCTCTGCTTTTGGTGTTCTGGTCCAGGTTACATGGCTGAAAAGTGTGGTATGAGTTATAGCCTGGCAGTGCAGGGGTGCTCTCTGGAGCCTTGAACCAGGTCTCAGTCACTGCACAGATATCGATATTCTCCAATTTAAAGAGTGCCTCAAGTGAGTGCATTTTGAGATTTAGACTTCTAGCATTGAGTAGCATCACCCTCAGTTTTTGCTTGCCTGTTCCTGTTATGGTGGTGAATTTGTCATTTGAACCTTGCCTAAAAAAGACACTATAGGGGAGGCAAGAACCTTAGCCAGTATCCGGAATCCCAGGGGTGACAGGTGCAGGCCATCTCTGGCAAAGCATCGTGGTCTGGCGACCATGTCATCCCAGGCAGACAGACACTGAATCCCATTAGAACAGCACCAGAAGCTTAGCCAATTGTTGAATTCGATCATTTTGTCCTTGTACTGCGGCATCATTCTGGGTGATGGCAGAATGCCACTCATGACTAGGGTCATACCTGCTTGGGCTACAAGATCGGCGAGCTCTTCCATGTCTCTTTTCATGTAGTCCAGGGAGGTACATCTCAGGTCGTTCACACCAACATGGACAATGACAGAGTCATATTTGTACTTGTGGAGTGACCTGAGTGCGTGGGTTATGTGGCAGATCCTGGCACCCGACAGGCAGCTGATAGTAACCTTCTCCTTGTTTAGCCTGGTGAGTGGGACATCAGTGTGCCTGACTATAGAGTCGCCTATGACTAATGTGTTGGGTACATTGTTTTGCCTTATTGGCTGTGGTTGAGTGGCACACTGAGTCTGCGGGCTATGTGTCATTTGGGTTGTGTTGGTGGGTGGAGGTTGCTTGCATTTCTGCTTTCGAGGTCTCTGTTGCTTGAGCAGTTTATTATTGAGAGCCTCCACAAATGTTTTTGTGTTTCTATGTGCAGATTTTGGTGGTGTAGATTTAGTGAGACTATGTGATGAGTGTGGTGTGGTGCAAGTGTTTACTTTCTCCTCTTGACTGTCAAGTTCAGTCTTGATTGGAGAGAGCTTTCCCTCCAGTTTGGCTAGATAAGTGCATCTCTCACATGTTGTAGTGTTAGGTGGTAGGAGGAGAGGGTTGTCTGTGTACATGAGGCAATTTCTACATTGCCCCAAGATGCCCAGATTCATCAGATAGACAGGAGAGAACACTGGGAGCTGACCCTTGGACATGCCTAAATAAAAAAACTATTTTCCTCTAGATAAGTGAGGAAAGTGAGTACAAGAGCTGTTTTCTCTAAGCAAGTGAGGAAAGTAAGTACCAAAACTGTTTTCCTCTAGGTAATGAGGAAGGTTGAGTGCTGTAGTAATTAGTAGGTTATTTAGTGCTTACAAGTTCTGAACAAGTGCTGATCACGAACAAGCAAATTCAAGTGCTAAAAGTAAGAATCTGTATCTGGACTAAACTAGTTACAAGAAAGGGGGGAAACAAGTGCAAATGTGGGCTTTTAAATCAGAAAGTTGAGAGAGATGGAAAAACTGCCCAAACGGCCAATAACTACAATTTCTGGGCCAGAACCACTCCTTATGTGATAGATAGGTTACCTAGTGCTTACCACTCCCACTGATGTTAGAAGGCTTCCCTCCAACACTGAAAGCTTGGGGGGGGGGAGCTCAGAAGCTTACATACAGTCCTGGATACAGCAAATCTGAATCTGGACTACACTAGTTACAGGAAAGTTATTTATTTATTTATTTATTTATTTATATATACAGAAAAGTAGCTAAAACAGCAGTCAGAACAATTCAAATGCAGTGCAAGCAAGCACACTTGAGTATGTAGCAATTAAATTAAAAATGACTAAAAACAATGCAGAAGGAGTCTATTAGGTAGAATGAGGTAAAGAGATGGGAATGGGGGGAGTGTCCCAGATCAAATCTACAGTGGGGGCGGGCAACTGCAAAAACCTCCAAATTTAAACAACAACACAGGAATAGGGAGGGTGGGTATGAGAAAACCAACACCTTCAGCAGAGATCTGAAAAACTATACAGTGAAGCAAAAATAACAGTGCACAACTCTAAAGTCAGCCAGCAATTATATAAAATTAGTCAAACAACAATTACCAGTATACAACTCTGAAGTGCCAGAAAAATATACTCAGCTCTGTATATCTCCAGATAGTTTGAAGAGCACTCTTTCAGGACACAGGAAGGCTCCAGCAATGATATGCAGACTTTTTTACTAAGAGGGTCTAACTTTATGCAAGTAATCCTTGAGATGGTCAGATAACACACAGGATGTAAAACCAGTTATACCAACTTAAGACACTGAGAAATAGGGGGGAACCTGCAGCAGAGATCTGAAAACTATACAGTGAAGCAAAAATAACAGTGCACATCTCTGAAGTCAGCCAGTAATGATATAAAATTAGTCAAACAATAATTACCAGTACACAACTCTGAAGTGCCAGAAAAATATACTCAGCTCTGTATATCTCCGGTATTATCACGCTTTGATCTCTCAGGTAATTGCTTTGCTCTCTGTACTGCATGTTCAGCTAGTTCATTTGACTGTGGATATTCTGGATTACTAGTAATATGTACGAAGTCCCATTCTCTTACAAATTTCTGAAACAACTGACATGTAAATTGAGTACCATTGTCAGAAACAACTTTGTGTGGACTACCATGAACTGAGAAATGACATTTCAACTTGGTGATAACAGCAGTGGATGTTAGGTTAGGTAGTAAATCAATCTCAAACCAGTTCGAATAAGAGTCTACCAACACTAAGTAATGCTGATTGTTCTACTCAAATATATCAGTGGTTACTGTTGACCAAGGTAGTTCATGAACTTGACTTAGCTGAAGTGGTTCTTTTTGCAAATGTGGTTTAGTACTACTGCATACTGAACAAGAAGAAAGTACTTTATAAATGTCTTTTACTAGAGAAGGAGAAAATACTAGTTTTCTCGCCCTTCTTTTGGTAGATTCGGAACCCGAGTGACCACGATGCAAAATCTGAATATATTTATATTGTAAGGAAACAGGAACAACAATTTTAGGACCTTTGAAAATAATGCCATCTTCCATCAACATTTCATCTCTGTAAGGAAAATAAGTTTGCACTTCAGGTGGTACACTAGATTGATTTGACAACCATCCAACATTAATGTAGTGATTGAGTTTTTGCAAAATTGAATCAGCCTTTGTATGATCTCCTAGCTCATCAAGTCTTTTGGTAGAAAAATTACACACGTCCGTGATGTCAAAGTCAAAATTCTCTGTAGGAAGCTGTTCCGTTGTATTTCTGGGTGATCTGGATAAGGCATCAGCCAGATAAAGATGTTTGCCTTTTGTATAGACTATTTTGAAGTTGAACTTTTGTAATCTGAGCATCATTGTTTGTAATCCCGCTGGAGCTGAACGCATAGTCTTCTTTAAAATAGTAACAGAGGTTGGTGATCAGTTTTAATCTGAATAGCTTGACCATAGATGTAATCATGAAACTTTGAACATGCAAATACTGTTGCCAAAAGTTCTTTCTCAATTTAAGCACATTGCATTTCAGTTTGGGTAAGAGTTCTAGATGCATAGGCTACTGGTCTGCTTCTTGAGGAATAACTGTGCCAAGACCAAATTTTGAAGCATCACATGAAAGAGTTACTGGTTTATTGACATCATAGTATCTTCATGTAGGTGGGGGTGGCAATTTTCTGCTTAAGGTCTTCAAATACTTTCTGCTGCTATTCCAACCAACACGATGTAACACTTTAGTGCATCAGCTCTCTCAAACGTGCTGTCAACTCACTGAAGTCTGGTATAAACTTGCCTAAATAGTTGACCATATCAAGAAAACATTGTAGAGCCTGAACATTATCTGGTGTTGGCATCTCAAGACTGGCTGCTTGCTTGGACAGGTCTGGTCTCAAGCCATTGCTAGTGAATAAATGACCTACATATGTAACTTCTGATAGTCTGAATTTGCACTTCAGAGGATTGAGCTTTAAGCTCACTTCATGTACTCTGTCTAGAACTTTCTTAAGGTTTCTGTCACGCTCTGCTTCACCATTGCCTCCAAACAACAAATCAATTACTATTATGGCACAAGGACAACCTGAAAAAAATTGCTCCATTGCACACTGGAAGACTTCACTTGCAGAATTTATTCCAAATGGCATCCTGAGGAATCGATATCTGCCAAATGGGGTACTGAAAGTAGTCAGTAATGAGGATTTGCAATCAAGCATCACTTGCCAAAATAAACTTTTTGCATCTAAGACTGAAAAAACAGTGCCATTTGGTATTAGGGCTGTGACTTCCTGGACTGTACGCATTGGAAGATGTGGTCTCTTTAATGCTTTGCTCAAATCTGTTGGGTCAATACATATTCTGACTTCATCTGAGCCTTTTTTGTGGGCTTCTACCATGGATGACACCCATTCAGTTGGTTCTGTAACTGGACAAATTATACTTTGCTGCACCATTGTATCCAACTTAGGTTTAACTTTGTCCTGCATAGCTATCAGAACTTTTCTTGCTGGCCCAACTTGTCATTGAAAACATCAGCATACTCTGAGAAAATAGCTTCAGTCAAATTGGAACTAGGATATGTGCTTATATGATGAACTTCTTTGGTAAAAGAAAGCAAATTCATTCTCAAACCATCTCTCAGACTCATTAATAACTGCACAGGTCTTCAGACTACATGGACTAACAAGCTGTAACTGTTCCTAGCCAAACAACATGAAAGCACTACTAAGCCTTCGGTTTGAATTTCTTCACCTCCATAAGCAACAAGTTTCGCACAACTAGCCACATCAAGTTGTTTACCAGTTCTCACTGACACAGCATTACACTTTGAGCCAGTGTCCACTTTAAGATCGGTGGATTTACCATTGATCTGGACAGTAAAAACACTTCATTCTTTGCCAACAAATTTAGTACATCAACCTTTAAACCAATTACTGATACACTATCTACGTAGAAAGTAGAATTGCAGCTCTCTATGTGATCAACTTGCTTCTTCGAATGACCCTTCTTTATAACTGTGTGAGGTCTAATTGATTTGCAAAACTTGTGAAAATGGCTCCATTTTTTTACACTTGTAGCATTGCTGACCAAATGCTAAGCATTTTTCTCTTTTAGACTCATGATTGGCATCACAAGTGTAACAGTTACCAAGAAAGCTGGATTTCGGTTTTATCCACTCACCCTTGTACAGCACTGAGCATGTCCTTTTCTTAGAACTCGCTGGAAAACTACGTGGTCCCCCTGGTAAACCTGCAGGGGTGGCAGCTGCCATTTGCTTAGGCCTGCTTCTGCTAGCCACATGCTGCATGCTGTCTACATTTGCTTTGGAGCCTGCTGAAAACACACTCATCACTTGCAAGCATACTTGTGTGCCTTTTTGTAACTTCATGGATTTGACAAATCTCAGTAGCTTTGCTCAGCATTACATCGGGTTCAGGCGCCTAGCCAGCAAGACATTTCCCTGTGGCACATTTGACTGGGGACACATGACTGAAGTGACAGTCAGCTGCAGATAAATATGGCTGTTTGCAAATTCCCTGTGGGCAGAGAGAAGCACATACTGCCATGCTCACAGCTTTAATAACCAAATGCATGGAGGCAGAAGAAGTAATGAGTGTTGTGCTCAGTGTAGAGTACATACTTGTGTAACTACAACATGTAGAAGTGTACTACAGCACAGAGGAAATCCTGCAGGATAATGTAGTCACATTTATGCTCCAGTATGTGTTTTAGGTAATGTTCCCTAGAGAATGTAAAGGGGGTAATGGTCCACACACACCGATAATAAAAGTACTGCCCATTGTTCACTGCATTTGTACTGCCACTGACATGCCCTCTGGCCAGCCTGCTGCTGATGCCTGCCATATTGCCTGCTGTCTCATGTTTCCCTGGGGATGATGGACATTGTTTTCCCCCTGTGACTTTGGCTTTTGAAGTTGTGGGCATGGCAACACATTCTTCTCTTTGCTGACAGGGAATGTGCCAACAGCCATATTTCTCTGCAGCTAACTGTCACTTCAGCCATGTGTCCCCAGTCAAATGTACCACAGAGAAATGTCTCGCTGCCTAGGTGCCTGAACCCCATTACATCACTGGCATGAAGCAAAATCTTTCTCATTGCAGCATTATTAATACCACACACAAGCCTGTCCTTTATCAACTCATCTTTTAAGTCACCAAACTGACACATTTTAGCTTTGTTTCTCAAGTCAGTTATATAAGCTGCAAATGTTTCCCCTGGTTTTTGATTTCTTCTGTAAAACAAATGACTCTCTAATGTAATATTTGTCTGAGGGTTATGGATTTCCCTGAACTTGCACTTCAAACACTCAAGGTCTTTCCCTGATTCAGCCTGTACAACAATATTATGGTTATCACCTTCTCCTTCATATACTGCTGGTGCATACACAAATGAGTGTTCGCTTTCAATGGCTTCAAACCCAAGCTAGGTTTAGCAAAATGAATGCCTTGGTGCGTGCATCTTTATCTGAAGAAGCTGCTTGTATCAAAATATCATACTCTTGCTCAAATATTCTCCAGTTCTCTGCAATATTCTGATCAACCACCAATGGTGAGGGTTTTCGAAATCCATCTGCCATATTAACACATACCAGCGAGGGTTTTTACAAGTATGCATGAACATACACACATACACATATGCCAGAAATTTATGCCAGTATTTGTAACTATGCCCAATAGCACAACAAGCCTCTGAGTAACTGAACTTTGTGAAATAAGTCTATCAGGCACTATAATACTCTTGAAATCACTGTATTGTAAGAAATCACGTCTTATCAGGTTAAGAAACATTGGAAATAAGACTTTCGGGCACTGTAATACTCCTGAAATTATTGTACTGTAAAAGTCATTTATCATCATTCTAAGAAACATTTCAAATAACTGCACTGTGTGAGTAAACTGGGCAGAAGAAGCCCAGAGTAAGAAACATTTCAGAGTAACTGCACTTGTGAATAAACAGTACACAGTGCACTGAAACTTCCCCAGAATGGCTGTACTTTGCTAAATAACTCTACAGTGCAAGAAACACTCTGTAATGGAGTACTTTGTGAATAGATACACCCAGCACAAGAAGCTGTATTTTGACTGTACTTTATGAAATAGTTGCACTTTGCACACAAATGAACTCTTCAGAATAAATGCACAGTAATAAACACACACTGCAAGCACTTTTACACACTTTGAGCTACTTCAAATAACTTTAGTAATGCCCTGAATACAATGTGAATTAGTAGTTATACCAAAACATAGTACTTTGCCAAAAAACATGCAGTCGCCTTGCTTTATTCATGCTTAATGTGCCCTTTATTATATTTGTTTTGCTTGTTTAATCATTTTTATACCTATTATACCTTTCTTGTGCTCATTTTACTCTAAACATTACCATTTTGCTTAAAACATGCTTGTTTTGCAATTCCAAGGTAATTCCATACCCCTTATGTGCTTTTCTGATAATCATTTTATCAAATATCTCAATTTTAAACATTTCTTTTAATTAATAAACCTTTTGTGCCTCTCGTTTTTTTAATAATGCAGTTTGTGCTCTTGTAATGCTCCTTTTTATCTTTTTTATAAAATAAATCGTTTGTACATATTTTCATTACCTTTGGTTTATTTCTGGCCCATTTTTGTCCTTGTTTCTCTTAGTTTACCTTCACTGTTAACTCTGCACCTCATAGCTCTGAAAAACAGTCTCTGTAATCCTAGTTCTGACACCATGTTGCTTGTCTTGTTAGGATAAAATAGACGAGTCTTCATGGGTTGTGTTCAAGCAGCTTTATTATGTACAAATACATCTGGATTGAGGCTTAACAAATTTAACGTAGATAAACTTATTAACAAACTAGTTATTACACTCATACATGCTCATACTCTGGTTGCACTCAGAAAGTGGCACTGAAGCTCGCACATACGGGCTATTTATATGCACATGCCGACCTTGAAACACTTCTTAAAGGTACAACATACACACACTATTTTACAAACCTCTTTTTGAAAAAAATAATACCATCTTTAACCTGTTTGTTAACTAGGTAAGCCCACTGAAGAAAATATCTAGTTAAGTGACTTGCTCAGAGTCATTTAGCAAACAAAGGTTGAAGGAATCAAACCCTGTTCCTTTTTGACTACAGGAAGCATCTCATGAACAACTCACAGCCTTAATTCTCTGCACTAACTGCAAATAAGCATTCTTCAATGGTATCAAAAATATACTTTCATTATTTCGTGACAGCAAGAATTATGTGGCAATAACCACATATCTCAAAAAGTAGGATTCAAATGCCATGTAAATATTTCCTGACTAACCGTCAAGTTACAGGCTGTTGTAACATCATTATTCATTATTAATTAGCACATTTAAATGCTTTGACCTGCTTTTTTAAACAGACATGATTGCATCAGTGCACATTTGCCATCACTGTCAGTTTTCAGTTCCTTGCAGAAATATATTTGTATATTTACTAGAAATGTTGGAAATGTACTAACGTTCTGCAGACTACTGATTCACCCAGGATTAAAATATTTTCTAAACTGTTGTTCTTCAACAACCAGTAGGAAGCAGCAAACAAGGATTGCTGCATTCCATTCTATTAATCAAACAAATAAAATACATTATTTTCTAGGCATGCAGGTCATGATCTAAAGATGTTGAAATGATGAGCACTGCAGACATGAGAGGGTAAAATTATTTCACAGCATAGGTGGTGAATGTTTGAAACATATTCATTATGGAGGAAAAGTAATAACACATTCAGAGAAGTTTTATATGTTCATTGGTTTTACATAAGACAGGTATCCTTAATAATGTAGGGGAGGGAAGGGTTAGAATCTTATTACTGGAACCAGTAAGCATACATTCCAGCTGACTATCCCAGTGTTAGATTTTTATATAAACTAGGGTTCTTTGTAGACAGTCTGGATAAAAGCTACTTATATGAAATGGAGTGTTGCAGAGGTGTTTCTACATTCACTATCAAGTTACTAACAAGCTTTACCTTTTCTTCCCTTTGTTCTGTGGAGATAAGACAGTAATTTTGAAAGATTTAAAGTGACTCCAAGATAAGGAGGGAATAGCGGGATGTACTCTGTGAGATGGTGTCATACATGACAGAAACAAAGGGAATGTAGACATTTTGAAGGAGATTACAGAAACAAAAAAAGCGAGAGGGGT
This sequence comes from Protopterus annectens, assembly GCF_019279795.1. Lineage (NCBI taxonomy): Eukaryota > Metazoa > Chordata > Ceratodontiformes > Protopteridae > Protopterus > Protopterus annectens. The sequence goes on along the minus strand of NC_056731.1, from coordinate 1,092,580,821 downwards.
TAGGTCAGGAAGGATGGGGTACTGAAATGCCAGCCTCATGGATGAAATCCACCTCATTATGTCCCAGCCACCTGCTCCTTGTTTTCCTGTCATTTAACATTATGATTTACAAACCAGCTAGTGATATGACTACTACAGTCCAAGCTCTCGCTTGTGTCTACTCCTTTCATCTCTGCCTCATTGGTGAGGCTCAGCTTCAGTATGTTTGCCCTTGCTGTACCTTCATCATCTTGCAGGGTCCTCACAATCTCCTCCAGCACTATGTCTGTTGGTATTTGTATCACACATGCCACATTTTACATGGTAGTACCTTCCCAGCCTATGACAGGAAGGTTGTAGTGCTACAATATTAAGGATTTTGGTGTATTTTTGTTTTGTTTCATCTCCATGTACTTGCCTATTTTTTAGTTTTTGTTATAATATTTCATCATCCTTTTTCCTTACACATGGTGAGTTGTATATTATGGCCATATTTAAGCTAGAACAAAACCTGAGTATAACCCTCACCCTCTCATTTACCCTTTATGTATTTTCTTATCCCATTGATTACATGTACAGCTACCCTTCTTTATTCACTCTGTTAGACCAACATAGCCTTAGCCCTGGTAACTCCATATTCTTTTCTGCATCCAGAGTGATTCATTTTTCTGTAAAATGTAAAGGTCTCTTTTCTTTTTTTTCATTCTACAACAATTGTACATGATGAACGTCACCCACTTCACCACATCAACATTTTGGATCCCCTCCATCAGTCTGTCCTTAAAGTGTTTTATGCATCAACTGTCTAATTATGATCCCTTCAATTTACAAAAAAATAAATCTTGGTTTGAAAGTACTTCTACAGGCATTGTTATGCCACTATTTCTTGTCATTATTTTGATGTAAGACATGCCAGTTGTATAGGTTCATAAGTTTATATGTTCATAGGTGTGTACTAGGCTAATGGCCCTGGAGTCTTTACAATCCTAGCCCAAAGAAGTGCCCTGGCATCATGCTGCCCAATGTTAGTTCCCAGTGCCTCTATCAAGTAGAGCCACCGGAGTGATCCCCTGGGTGAACTTTCTATTTCCCATCCACTCATCAAGATTTTTCTTGAAGAGGGCCAGTGAGATGGTTGCTTGACATGTACGGGAAGTCTATTCCAGAGCATGGGCATCCCTCCAGCATGTTCTGTTGATAAATGAGGTTGAGGTCTCTGGAGCATGTGGTGTGGAGGGATTGGGATTTCTTTAGATGTAGCATTTCTAACAGAGCTGGGTGAGACATGGCTTTGTAATTCAGGCAGCGATCTCCTCTTAGTACACGATATGAGACAGAGAATAACTGGAGTTTTTTGAGTCTCTCCATGTAGGACATGTGTTTAAGGCCTAGGATTCCTCTTCATGAGGTACTTTTGCCTTTCCAGCTGCTGCATGTGTCTAGTGAGGTACATGCCAAATGGGGCATCATACTCAATGACTGGCCTAATGTGGGAAGAGTAGAGAGAGATGATGATCTCTTTCTTACTGGATGCAAAACCCTTGGTAATGAGATGTGCCACATAGAAGGATTTTCTGACCACAGTGGCAATGTGGTGGTTGAAAGAGAGGCTGCTGTCAACCTGTGTCCACAGATCTCTTATAATGCCTTCAGTGTTCAGTGGGCTCCCATCGATGTGGTAATTAGTGGGAACTGAGTTTTTTCCAAAGGGGATGATGATGCATTTTTTGGCATTAAGCTTAAGGCCATGGTTTCGACACTAGTCATTGGTCTCAGTGAAGCCTTTTTATAGGATGTCTATATCACTTGGGGAGTTAATAATGGCTCCCAGTTTGCAGTCTCCTGTGAACTTGGTCAGCCAGAGTCCCTCCACGTTAGCCTTGGCTTCTGAGAAGTAGATGCCAAAATGGAGAGGACCCAGGACCAATCCATGTGGGACTTCACTTGTGACTGGTTGGCAGTCTGACTTGGAGTCCACTACTTTCACAGTGTGGGTTCTACCTATGAACCAATTTGCAACCCACCAAGTGATATAGGGGTTGATGCCTAGTTTGGTGAGTTTATCAATAATTCCTTAGTGGGGAATGGTATCAAATTGTCTTGGCCAGATCAAGGTAGGCTGTATGAACTGCCTTGCCCTCATCCACAGCTCTGGTGACTGACTCAAAGAAGTCAACCAGGTTGAGCAGGCATGATCTACCTTTCACTAAACCAAACTGCGTGGGATCTAGAGTTTGGAGATTCCTTATATCCTTGTTAATTAGGTCCATGATGATGCACTCCACAACCTTACATATCAGACTCATCAGGCTAATGGGGTGATAATTCCCAGGGTCTGTAGTCGCTCCCCCTTTATGGAGAGGGATGACTGTAGCAGTGCGCCATTTGGTAGGGACAAAGCCTGAGGTGAGGCTGTGATTGAACAGGTCACACAGATGTGGTGCCAGTTCATTTTGTAGTTCATGTAGAACACATCCAGGAATATTGTCGGGTCCCATGGAAGCTGTATTCTTGGCCTTGGACAATGCAGCTTTAACCTGTGCTGCAGTAATGCTGGGTGCCTGGCATTCCTCCGGTATTGTGATTGGTCCTTTGAGGGGGAGAAAGAGGTAAAGTTGGCACTGAATCTGTCAGCCAGCATGTTGGAAATATTTGATGGCTCAGTATAAGATTGTTCATTGTTCAGTAACTCAGAGCAAACCTGGACATTGACGTGGAGATTCTTGATATAACTTTAGAAGGCTTTGTGGTTGATTTTAGTGTCTGCCACAATTCTGCCTTCATAGCTGGCTTTAGAGGTTCTGATGAGGGATCTCAACTTTTTGTTGAGGCTAATACGGAAGTTTTTCCAGTCTTGGGACTTCACCTTTTTCTGCAACAGTTTCTTCCTTCTGTTGTAGAGTTTATTAATGGCAGGGGACCACCAGACTGGCTTCCTTTTTTTGCAGGACATCGTCTTGGTTCTGTTGAATATGGCTTATTCCATGCATTTATGTACGTGTTCGTACAGTGCATTGGTGTATGATATGGCAGTCATGCATCTATTTTCCATTGACATGGGTGCTGTGAAGTTAGCCACCACTATTTTAGGAGCCCAAAGTCAGCTTTGGAGAAGTTTTTCATGGTGGTTACCTTGGAGGGGTGTGTGGGTGAGATGTGGATTTCCATGGCAATTAGTTTGTGGTCGGATCTAACCAGGGAGGAATTGACTATTGATGTAGAGCAATGGTTGCCCATGTTAGTAATAACCATGTCAAGGATGTTGTTTCCTCTATTAGGGGTAAGAATGAGCTGGTCCAGGGCACTGGAATTGATGCTTTGGGCCAGTGTATTGCTGCACGCGTAGTTTTTCCAGTTGATGGAGGGGTAGTTGAAGTCACCGAGTGTGAAAGTGTTGGGTTGGACCCTAATAATTTCCAGGGTGCCTAGGAACATGGAGTGAGAGCCTTGGGACATGGTTGGGGACCTATATCAGGCTACAATCTGAATCGCTGTCTTACCCAATGTTAGTTGTACCTGAAGTATCTTGGATGCGTTATGCTGGGCTACTAGTCTGGCGGTGTGTATATCCTTTATGAAAATGGAGACACCACCACCTTTGGAGCTTCAGCCCATGTTCTGGGGCTGAAAGGTGTGAAATGAGTTAAAGCCTGGTAGTGCAGGGGTGCTTTCTGCTGCTTTAAACCAGGTCTCCATTACAGCACAAATGTCGATGTTCTACATTTTGAGGAGTGCTTTGAGCAAGTGCATCTTGAGATTTAGACTTTTAGTGTGGTGCAGCATGACCCTCAGACTGCATTTACTTATAGCTGTTATGGTGGTAATTTGGTTTTTAGAACATTGCCTAAAAAAGGCACTATAGGGGTGGCAAGAGCCATAGCCAGTATCCGGAAACCCAGGGGTGACAAATGCAGGCCACCTCTGGCAAAGCATCGAGCTCTGTCAGTCATGTTATCCCAAGCAGACAGATACTGGATCCCCTTAGAATGACACCAGAAACTTAGCCAATTGTTGAAGTCAATCATTTTCTGCTTGTACTGTGGTATCATTCTGGGCGATAGTAGGATGCTGCTCAAGGCTAGGGTCATACCTGCCTGGGCCACATAATCTGAGAGCTCCTCCATGTCTCTTTTCATATAGTCTAGGGAGATGCATCCCAGGTCATTCACACCCACATGGACAGTGACAGAGTCATACTTGTACTTTTTGTGGAGTGACCTGAGTGCATGTGTTATGTGTCGGATTCTGACACCTGATAGACAGCTGACTGTTACAGTTGGATTCTGGCACCTGATAGACAGCCGACTGTTAGTGTTGGATGCTGGCACCTGATAGACAGCTGATTGTTATTCTATCAGTTCTCGCATGCACTTCTTCAGTGTTCCGCCAGACCAAAACCTTGTCCCTACATGAGAATAACTACAGCATGACAATGAAAAATCAATATTTTATTATGACCATGACAAAAGACTCTTGTAGAACTATGGATTATTTGAAATGCTCGAGTGTATATGACATCAAACACAGTTTCTGAGTGTTTATAAAACCAAATGGAAATAATTACAGGTACATGTTTAATTAGCCAACACTACAGATAAAGAGAACATACTACAGAAGGTCACCATTAATGCCCTGGATATATATGCGTGTGTGTGTGTGTGTGTGTGTGTGTGTGTGTGTATGCACCACTTAAAACCTTTGATGAGAGATATGCTGGCATTTCAGCTTTGTATTTCAAAATGTACCATCCTATCTGTACATTTTCTTATGTACTTAATGAGTTAATCAGCCAGTGTTCCTAGGACAAATCACCTGTACCTAGGCGATCCTACCTGATTAACAAAATGCTAAATAAACATTACACTTTGTCCTTCCATATGCACACTACCGATCATCAATTCCCACCTCTCCTTCATGTTATTCTTTGCATGATCTCATCTGTCTTCATGACTCCAGATATACCTCTCAACTGTACAGATTTTCGTAGAATGTCCAGATTTTTGCCTCACATTTTTTATCTTTACCTCAGAAAAAAGAAGTTATGTACTCACCATAACATTCCATCTGTGTTGTCGATCTTCATTCATTCTTGACAGATGGGAATCAGTTCCAATCCTTGTAACTCGCTTGGCCGTTATACAGCTCATGCAAGCCAAAAACTCTCAAGCCAATTCTCTTCTCACAACGCCCCTGTGTTCATTACCTCAGATTGAGTTTGCAAAACTGCAGCAAGATGAAGTATGTAATATAATAATAATAATAATAGCAATAATAGTAATAATAATAAAGAGGAAGCCATGTCCAAGGTAAAAACCTTAGCATAAGTCCAGGACAAGGGTACAATCATCCAGGATATCTGAAAGGCGGGGGTAAGGAGGCAGTGATGTCAAGAATGAACGAAGAGAGACAACACAGATGGAACGTTATGGTAAGTACATAACTTCTTTATCTGATGTTGTCAATCTTTACTTATTCTTGACAGATGGGACAGAGTCCTCAGCTACCTATACCTTGGGTGGCCTTATGGAAGGATATTCCTGAGCACCATAGAACCAAATGATACTCTTCTCCTGGACACCAGATCCAAGTTGTAATGGTTGCTAAAGGTATGAGGCATTGCCCAAGTGGCTGCTGCACATATTTTATACAGAGAAGCCTTGGAATGAAAAACAGCTGAAGTGGCCATCAATCTAGTTGAGTGTGCCCTTACAGGAGCAGGCAATTTGTTATAATCATAAATAAAGGTGACACAATAGCTTAACCATTTTGATAGGATCACCTTGGAGACTAGTTTACCAATTCTTTGTCCTGAAAAGGAATCAAACAGTTGGTCTGAATATCTATTATCCTTAGTCCTGTCCAGATAAAATCTAAGCTGTCTGTGAACATCTAGCATATGTAGACCGTATTGACCCTTGTTACAGAAATTTGGAAAGGAAACTATTAAATTGATGTTTGATTTGGAGACCACATTTCGAAGAAAAGAAGGATTAGTTCTTAAGGGCACTCTATCCTTATGGAAGATGGGTCTATGTCATAGCATCGAAGTTTCAAAACTTTGAATGTTATAACATCGAACTGGAAACCTCGAAGACTGACAATACTGAAGTCATGGAACATCGAATTCTTTCCCAGGGAAAGAATTTGGTGGGCCGTTTCTGCGGCTTTGCTATTTCCTCCACTGTGGTGTGATCTCGGAGTTGGTATATTTAAGTATGGGGGATGTGCGGGGCACAGCCCCCCATGTTGGGGTGTGGGGGGCAAAGCCCCCTACATTAGAAATAGTTTGCAGTGTTTTTGTGTTTTGTGTGTTTTGTGTTTTGTACTGGAACAGCGATTTTTTTCCCAGGGAAAAAAAATCGCTGTTCCATCTTCGGGGTTTTCAGCTTTCGTGGTTTTGGGTTCGATGTTATAACATTCAAAGTTCTGACACTTTGATGTTATAATATAGACCCTGGAAGATTATATATGGCGGTTTTGCATAAAGTGCCTCTATTTCTGAAACCCTTCTGGTGGAGGTAATGGTGACTAGAAAAAGGGTTTTCCAGGAGGAGAATTTGAGTTGACAAGTGGCTGCTGGCTCAAAGGGAGGTAATACCAAATGTTACAAAATAAAAGTAAGATCCCACAGTGGTAATGGATCCTTGAATGGGGGTTTTATATGAAGGACTCCTTTAAGAAAAACTTTACGTAAGTGATGGGAAATTAGGGAGTGGTCACCATAACCATTGTGAAAACTAGAGATAGCTGCTAGAGTAACTGTGATGGTAGAGGCAGCTGCTCTTTGAATAAAAAGATCTGCCAAAAATTCTAAGATTTTTTCAGCAGGAGCTGAAAAGGGATCCAGATTAATCTCAGAAGCCCAAAGAGAGAATCTTTCTGTTTGCTGTCATATAACTTCCTAGTGGATGGTCTATGAGAACCCAGAAGAATTTTTTGGACAGGGGAAGTCATAGTAGATCGGCTGGTGGTAACTTAAATTGGAGAAACCAAGCCATGAGCTTGAGGGATTGAAGGTCCAGGTGTAACAGCCCTTGGGGGTGTAAGAATAGATCTGAAGCTGACTTCAGAATCCAAGGTCATAGCAAGGAAAACAAAACATGCCTGGGCTAGAATGGAGGAATGAGGATATGGACTGCAACCTTTTGGCTTTCTTCAGAAAAAGGGGAATGAGGGGAATTGGAAGGAATACATAAAGGATACCTGGTGGCCAGTCTAGAAGGAGAGCATCTCTGGGGGACTCTCCCTGTGGAGGGAGTAGGGCAAAGTACATGCTGCATTTATTGTTTATCAGGGAGGCAAATAGGCTGCAGCAAGGTTCACCCCATCGGCAAAATATCTGTTTTGCCACTTTGGGATTCAAAGACCACTCATGAAGCAGTACTATTCATCTGCTCAACTTGCCCGTTATCATGTTGGAACTCCCCAGGATGTGCGTTGCCAGAAGAAAGCAGTTGGAACATATTGCCCATGGACAAACTCTGAAAGTTTCCTGGCAGAGGTGGTAGGATTTGGTTCCCCCTTGCTCGATGTACCAGACTACCGACATGTTGTCTGATTGGATTGCAACCATTCCTGGAGGAATAAAATTCTGAAAGGCTTGCAATGCTAAGAGCACTGCTCTCATCTCCAGGACGTTGATGTGGAACTAGTCCTCTTGGGGAGACCAAATGCCTTGGACCATCTTTCCCAGATAATGCCCCCCCATCTGGGAGGCATCTGTGGTCACTATGGCCTTTGGTTGGGAGGGAACAAAGCATCATCCCATTAGAATCTCTTCTGACTCTGTCCACCAAGACAGGTCTTTCCTGCAAGTTTGTGTTATTAAAATTGGGAGACTTAATGGGTGAATAAGAATGGACCATCACGAGGCTATAAGCCACTGAAGCATTCTCATATGAAACCATGCCATGGGAACTAAGGTGATAGCTGCTGTCATGGAACCCAGGGTTTGCTGAATAAGGAGAGCAGGTACTTTTCACCTTGGTAATATGGATTGAACTTGACATCTTATTTTCTGAAGCCTGTAAAGTGGTAGAGAGGCTATGCAGGAGACTGTATCGAGACATGCCCTGATGTACTCCAAGTATTGAGTACGGGACAGCTGAGATTTTTCATAGTTTACTATTATGCTGAGCTGTCTGAACAAAGGGCAGGTTTTGAATCAGCCGATGCCTGGTGGGGGAGGTGAGGAGCTAATCGAATAGATAAGGAAACACCCAGAATCCCTGTAATCTTACATGGGCTATGATGGCCGCCATACATTTGGTGAACACCCTGGGGGCTGTGATGAGACCAAATGGTAGCTTTTTGAACTGGTAATGACTGGCTCACAGCCAAAAGCAAAGAAACCTTGAATGCTTGTCTATTTTATGTAATAATATGCATCTTGAAGGTCTATAGAGCACATCCAATCGTCTTGGTCCAGAAAAGGGAGGATAGACTGAACTGTGACCATCCAGAATTTTGTCTGCTGGACAAATTTGTTTAAAAGGCTGAGGTCTAATATTGGCTTCCAGTCCCCTGTCTTTTTTGTCACTGAAAAGAATCTTGAGTAGAATCTGGATTTTAGCTGGTCTGGTGGGACTTCTTGGATGACTCTTTTTTGAAGCAGCCTGTGTATCCCTTGGGAGGCTTGATTCCTTGGATGGTGTAGAACATCCAAGATTTTCCCTTGAGAGTTGGGAATTATATTGAAGGGGATACTATAGCCTCTGGCAATGATCTTCTGCATCCATGAATAGGTTGTTATTTGATGCCAGGCTGACAAGTGCACAAAAAGTCTTCCCCCGATTGCATACAGAGGTAAGCAATCAGGCCTCCTTTCAGGCTCACTGGTAGGGATGTCCAGAGATGGAATCTCTAGACCCCTGGTTTCACGGGCCATCTCTGGCTTGGAGTCAGCATCTTCCAGCACAGCTCCACCCTCTGCCTCGAGGGGAAGCGCTTCCATATGTGTCATGGAAAGATCCCTGAGACCTTTTGAACCACATTTTCCCACTCCTCTGATGTCTCTAATTTTAGGGCCAAAGAAGGAAGAACTGTCAAATGGAGCTTTGATGAAGTAAGACTTGAAGGGCTCCGTGAAGTCACACAAGTGCATTCAGGCAAATTGCCTAACTGCAATGCCGGAACCCTCTGCTCTGGTCATCCCTTTGACTGCATGGGCAATGAGTCACATGGATGAGTTCAAAATTGACACCGGGGTGGCTTGCTGTGAGGCCACCTTATCTTGTACCTCACTGGACACAGCCTCAGCTAGAGTTTCTAATCATTCCTTAATCAGGTCTTGCTGGAGTCTTGTAAAATTTGCCATAAAATTCAAGGACTTAAGAGCAAAGGTCGATGAAGCTTAGACCTGCTTTCCAAACCTGTCTAAAGTCCTGGACTCCCTGGTAGGAGGATGAACAGAGGGACTCTTTTTGGCTAGTTCCTTTTTAGTGGCTGCTGCCACCACCATGGCATCTGCTGACAAACCCTTTGCCCAATATTGGTGGTCTTCTGGTGGGGGATAATATTTTGTCCAGTCTCTGGGGGATAGGCTCTATGGCATCAAGAGCCTTCCAAGCCCACTGTGCGAATAGTTTTACCAGGTTGTCAGCAGGTGGGCATACCCTTTAGGTAGATGGCTGAGCACTGAAGGCTTTCAAGTATACGGTTTCCTCCAAGGATGGATCTTGGGACTTCCAGTTGGCCCTCTGTTTCAAAATCTCTAGGATGTCTCCAAAGGAGACATCCTCAGGGGAGTGACCATGGGGAACCCTCCACATCATCAGAATCCATTTCCTCTGTGATGGATTCTTCAGGGTAATCCAGATGCTTCCTCTTGCAAGTTCTTTTTTGGGGTGGCTCCTCAGTGGGAATCTCTGGGGAGGACTGAGAAGAAGAAGGACCCTGTACATGGGTAACTTGAAGCCTTGGTGCCCGCTGTCCTGTCATAGAGATAGGTGTCAACTCTAGACCAGAGGAAAGGGAAACATGGCACTCTGATTCGGATGGGACCATTTGGGAGCCTCTAGAGGCTAAGGCTTTATCTATAACCCAAAAGGAGGAAACTCTTGAAGAGGAGTGGGAGCCCCAAACTGAGAAAGTCCACCTCAGAACTGAGGTCACACAGCTGCCCTCCAAGGTTAGAACCAGGGAAGGACATGCAACAGCCAAGGTTTCTGGAACTGAGATAAGCACCATAACCAAAGTGGGTGTTGACCCGGGAACTAAGGCTCCGGCTGAGGGGTCTTGACCCTGAGACTCAGTCGGCTCTGAAACATTAACCAAAGAGGTCAGAGCAACTTCCAGCACCAAGGTGGATACACTTAACAGCACTGAGACAGCCGGTACTGGGTATATCAAAGTGCTGGGCTCTGGAACTGTGGTTGTAGTCAGAGGAGGATACTTAGGAGTCCCAGGAGAAAAGATCCTCAATCCAGATGGGAAAGGGGGTTGAAAAGGGGCAGAGATGCCTCTGGCCAGTAACTGCTAATCTACCAATCTAACGACATCTAGTTATGACAGACTCCCAGAGGACTGTACTGAGAGGGTCGAGGGAGACTCAGGTTGTTCTAAAAATGGACTTAGTACTTGTCCTTTTGGCATCAAGAGGTTAAATTGAAATTGCATCAGTGCCTATGTAGCAGGCTGCACTGAAATAGGAGAAGTCAGTGCCGAGCCAGTAAACATAGACGTCGTCACTGACAAGGCAGTTAACGGCACCATAGAGGTTAATGATGCTGAGGAGTCACAAGTCTGTAATCTAGGAGCCTTGGTCATTGGTTCTGAAGAATGCAGAAACAAGGATTTCCATTTGTGAGCCTCTGGAATCAAGGGTGAGGTCAGTACAGACAGGCTTTTCTTTTTTTTGAAGGATCCTTTTTTATGTCTGCCTTGGACAAGGCTTCACTCAAGGGGGATTTAAGACGACCTTTGAGCAAGAGCCTGTTCTGATGCTCTGCTAAGGTTCTTTGACTGAACCCCTTTTCAAATTTCACAATCCAGTTCCAAATTAGCTGCCTTTAAGCAGTATACACAAGAAAGATGCCTATCAGAATTGGGCATCTTCCTATCACAGTCTTTAGAACCTGACGTACCCTTTGGGGGCTTATCAGGAGACTTTACAGTCATGGTTGGTTTGTCAGAGATATCCAAAAATGAAGGGCGAAAATAAAAATACGCCCGAAAAGAAGAACACACTCATACACTCACATGCTCACAAGAGGAAAGAAGATCACGAGAAATCTACCAATCATGGTAGATAAGATTACCTGAGGTAGAAAGGGGCTAGTACCAATGATGGTACAAAGAAGAACCCAATGGGCTAGAAAAAGGGTGTAGAGAAGGAAAATGCAGTAATCTAAGTAGAAGAAAAACAATAGAACAGGAGGAGTTTAAGGTGAAAGATTTAACTTTCTCACTAAAAGTAGAAAAGTAAGGCAACATTTAGCTGAGAGAAGGCTGACACATCTGGCTGCAGAGTGGCAAACGAGATCTGAGGTAATAAACACAGGGCCATTGTGGGTAGAGACTTGGCATGAGAGTTTTTTGGCCGGCATGAGCTGTATAACGGTCGAGCTGGTTCCAAGGATCAGAACCAATTCCCATCTGTCAACAATAAATGAAGTCTGACAACATCAGATATTATGTTTGTTTGACAAATCACTGGGATTTTTCAAGGATTAAAGTCACTAAATAATAACATGCCTTTGAGTTTCAGACTTCATATCCTTCAGAAAATGCATGCTAACACAAATCCTGTTATTCTATCTAAAATGTGTCCCTATTTTGGGCCTTTGCACCCCCCCCACACACACACACACACACATTATGTTAGGCTTTGTCCAGCTTTCTAGCTCTAAGAGGTTGACAGGTATTACTCCAGATTTTTTTTATATTTCTTATTTTCCAGTATAAAAATATGTCCTTTCTATTTTGTTATTATTAATAACAGCACTGGTATTGAACCCTAGACCCTGGAGCAGTGAGGCAGAAATCTTGTCACTGAAGTGCTTCCATTTTAGAGAAGAAAGAAGAAAATATATTTCTCCACTATATTTTCTAACATTTTATTTCAGTGGGCTTTAATTTGCCAACTGACCATTATCCACATTCTGACATTGAGACTGACAGTCTGAATATATTCATCTGGGCTCACTGACATACCTTTTTCACAACAGCATTATTTTTATAGAACTTTCAAGTTGTGCTGCAGAGAACTGAATACTCATACTGTAGATTGCTATGTTAATGTAATTTGCAGGAATTCTGGGACTTGTGCTAATAAAGAAAAGGCTTACATGCTTTTATTTTATAGTAAAAAATAATCAATCAAAGCCTGTTCTTTCACATAGACAATTTGGAGAAGTTCCACATTTAGTATAAACATCACGTTGCTTAAGTATTACCCCAGGTAACACAACAATGTTAAAATATGACATTGCTCACACAATCTGAAGAGATCAAATTTACTTTTAATATACCTGTGATGCCTGTGCCCTGGCCCAGCAATAAAGGAGCTTCAATCCTCACCACTAACACCAAAGAGGGCATCTCATATAGAAGAAAGGATAACAAATACATACAGTAAAGTGCAATTTCCTTTAAGAGTGCATAGAGATCACAGTCAGTCTGGGGCTGGTTGCTCCCTTGCTCTCCAGGTTCCCAATAAGACTCCCCACTGGCACAGCTACAGGGTCCAGATCTCAGCCTAGCTGGTAAGCTAACCTTCAGTACCATCTCTGTCCAACCAGTGCTTTGTGTCCCTGCTCAAGTAGCTGACACACACACACCTTTGAGATAACTATTTATACAACCTCACAGACACTCCTGGGGAAGGCTGACACAGATTCTCCAGCTGTGCTCCTATACCCAGACTATATGGTAGTAATTCCTGCCACCACCAGCTAATAATTATCAGCTACCCAAAGGCCTTTAAAAGGGTGTCCAATTATTACTGTGCAATAGTATTATCCAATAGTAGTATAACTAAGCAATCAAGGCTTATTGGAAGGGCTTATTACAGGATCACTTATAAGCATCCAATGTACTCTAGAGCTTAAATTATCTCTATATAAACCAGCCACCATTGAAAAGGGTTTAAAATATTTAATAATAAATACTAAAAATACAAGACAATACTACTACACCACAGTGCTATTCAAGAGTTCAGAGATCACACAGAAACTTAAAATAATTCAGTAGTACAGTTCTGACATAACAGAAAAACACTTAGTCTAATCTTTTTTAATTCCTAGCTATTGCTACAAGAAAACATACTTCTAAAGTAACTTACTTACATAGAGCATAAGCAGTGCTGAGTTAGATGTCCAAGATCAAAATGCTTAACAATCTCTGGTTCTCACTGTTTAAATTGAAACGCCAGTTCTGATAAACATTACATTGTCTTTTTCACCCCTCCTGGAATTCCCAGGCTACACATTAACTGCATTTACATTCTTTTACACTTAGAGCAATAAAGGACATTCCACATGTAAATTCTAGTTATTAATTTTAGCCTTAAAACAATAGGCAGAAAGCCTTTATCTAGCCGGACTGGAGCCGACTTGTAAAACATCAAAGGCAGTGATGAAATAATTTTAATTTCTAAGGACCAACAAGAAATGCTTGACTTAGCTTTCTTTACAGTAGATGTCAACGTTGCCACATTGTTTTAAGTTCAACATTCACAGTATTTACAAATAATAGAATTATGTACCAAATTCTATTTGACTAGGCTGGCAGCCTTCACCCATCTCTACCAATCTTCACAATACCTATAATCAACAACAGTTGTATTAAAGGCAACATACAGAAGAATTTAGAGGCATCAGTCAGTTACAGAGTTGTTCAATAATAAGGCTGAAACTTAGAAGGCTAAAGGTCAAGAATAAATGTACAGATAGTCATATGTGTGTGTGTGTGTATGAATGGGTGCACTATCTTTCAACGATGTGGCTTTTCATTCTCGAGTGAAAAAATAGTAAAATAATCAAAAATCAGCTGATCAAAAATCACCAGCTTTTTCACTATGAGATCATGCTACAGTGGAGATCGCAGCATGTGTGCTTTCCCCACTGTAGTGTGATCTCTAGGTTTGTATATATAATTAGCACAGGTTGTGGGGAGTGCAGGGAGGCTTCTACCTTTTGACACTGGATCAAAAATGTTTTGATACTCATGTCATCAGAGTCTTTGCAGTAACTTCAATATGGTTAGCAAACTATCATGATTTATTTTGTTTTACAGAGCAGTGCATGGGCATCCTCAGACAGTTTCAGCAAACTACTCATACTTTTTGTGAATGGACCTAGCTCTCTCAAAGACCAGGCAGTACGTGTTGTCCCATACTATCAATATGATCACATTGCCTGTTTTGTGTATGCAGAATATGTGAAGTTGTTAGGCAGGCACTCTAATTTAACTGTGGTGGGTTGCGAACACTATATTAGCACCACAATGGTACAACAACGTCAAGCTGTTACTACATTTTAAGAAAAATTATGTTCAACCATTCATTGTAGAAAACAGCTGCTTGCTGTTTAATTGAGCACAAAACAACATCCTTTTGGAACATTTTTTGGTCATTCTATTACAGCCTTGCCTTTAAAATTAATAGAACCTGTCTACTTTGCAGGAATAGAAAGATTCCTGAATGCATAAATGTATATTCCTAAGATGCAGTTGCAAGAGACAAAAGGTGTATTTATCTACCTCATATGTATGCCTTAGCATACGCTTAAAGGGAAAAATCATTCTCTTAGGCCATCCTTAACTGCTATTTGTAAAAAAACTATATAAAAGCAAAACTGCAATTAACACCATGTTATCATAAGCAGGACTTGACAAATACAGCTGTGTGACCTTTAAAACATTTTGCAGCATTTCAAGAAGTTCCACGGCCGTGGATATTCATTTCCTGTGTAGTGCAGAATCTAATACCTAGCTTTCAGAATAATAAAGAGAAAGATAAGAAAGAGTGTGTTTTCTGAAGGGGAGTTTGTAAAAGGCAAAAATAGAACTGTTTACGGTCATGCTAGAACAGATACTTTGAATTATTAAAGATCAGGCAGAAATGGCCTTCATGAGATGTTATTCTTTTAGGAAGCAGGAATTTTAACATCCAGTGCTATTACACTAATTATTACAGTTCATTTAATGAATGCTGAACATATAAATTTTAATGTGCAGAACATGGGGTTTGCATTACTGGAAATATTAAACCTGTAGTACTTGTCAAAATACATTTCTGCAACTGCTGTTACAGGAAATATGCCACTTATAGATAAAGTCCCAGAACATTATTCTTTAGGGCACAGCAATTTATTTTATCTGACCACAACAGCATTTTTAAGCATACATTGGGCTTAACATTTTAGTAGACTTGTCATCTGAAGAAACTAGGGTGAACACTTCTTTGGTTTAACCTAAATCTGTACTGACAAGGACTGTATATAAACTGTTTGGTTCATTTAGGTGGTAATAATGGAAAAGTCTAAAAATAACAGTTTCTTAATGCTCATAAAGGTTCTATATATAATGTATTTACTGCTTGTCACCAGCTGTATATCTTATTTAAATTTCACAGATGTGTTTTTGTTGCACTGCAAACCTCTCATTATCTCAGTGTAAGAATTGTGGAAAAAGACAAAAACAATGGGGGATAAAGGCCCAAAATCAGGGACTGGTTTCAGGTATTTCTTTTATAAGCTTAGAGAATTGCTATAATAACAGGTTTTGTATTAGTAAGACATTTCGGAAGGATATCCTTCCTTCCTTTCTTACACAACCCCTTTTTCCCATTTTTGCACAAAGGGTCAAGGTGTCACTCATACCTCTCAACTTTACAGATTTTCACAGATTATCCAGATTTTTGCCTCATATTTTTGGTCTATTGATAATAAAATTGTGTTTTTTTCTGGCAAATCATCGAGGGTTGAAGTCAGAAAATAATGAAGGTCATTTGAGTTTCAGACTTCTTAACCTTCAGAAAATTTACATTAATGCAAAACCTGTTATTCTAGCAATGTTGTAAGTTTGTAAGAGCAATATTTAAAAATTGTCCCTATTTTTTGTCCCCCATTATCTGTGCCTCTGTCCAGATTTCTTGCTCTAAGAGGTTGAGAGGTATGGTGTCACTTCAACAATGACAATCAACTACAGCCAAGGTTTACACTGCTGGGCGGCTAGCCCTGCTGCTATGAAGTCTGAACATCAAATGTCTGCCATTATTTACCAACTCCTATCCTCACTGATTGCCACAAAACCACAACTGAAATGAAGAACAGATGAAAACTATTAGGTACAAATCTGAACATTCTGCTTATTATGGGCAGTTGAGAGAAATGTTGCAAAGTTATGAAATGTAAGAGTCACTTGCATATCAGTAAAACAATAAGCTGGCCATGTGATTAATTGTATCAAGCAATGGGAGACTACACTAGTGCAGAACAATCAAAAGAAATGTATTAATGTATTTTACCAGCCAGTATTATAGCTTATAAGGTTTCAAAACTAATATTATCTATTTTTATCATCAGATAAATAATGAAGGAAGGCAAGTATTCACATTTTAATATTTACGTAATGATGTGCATATCATGGTATAAAGAACTCTGTCTCTTCTGATCTCAAGCACTTTCTCTGTAGATAACTGCATTAAAAAAGTATCAGCTAAAGAACAAAATATGTTCAGAATAAATGCAGGTCAGGGAGAGAAGTGCAGTCATCAATATCACAGCTGCATAGGTAGAACTCCTGCCGAGCTTATGTTCTTATGAAAATGACATTTCCAGAAGCTGTGATAAGGAGTGGGGAGTGAACTTGATCACAATGTATGTCTCTCATGATTAATCAGCTCTGGAAGAATGAGAATCTAATCTGACCAGAAAAGATGTGCTTCAGTCCTCCGACTCATGAGCTGACGATGCAGTTAATGTTTGCAGGAATAAGAATGAACATATATTCCTGCAAAGCACAGGCAGACTGCTGCTGAAGTTGCTAAAATGACAGCTAAAAAACTCCCCAACACATTCATCTAGTTTCAGTGGATGTCTGATTAAGCTCTACTGCTCTGCTGTAGCAGTTCAAAAATGTTGAGGTTAAACCTTTGAGTCAACCAATACTGCAGACAAATATACAACAGAGGGACAGGGAAACATTGCAGCCTAGTAAAGAGTGTCCCCATCATGGCAGAAATCAAGATTCAAAATAAAAAAAAAAAGTGTATTGCTACAGGGTGAAGTATGAAAAAAGCTGGGAATAAAGCAAAACATTTTTGTCATTACCTGAACGATAATAAACTCAAATATATGACATATGTCATTTATCATTCATAATTTGAACTTAAATCAATATTTTGCAGCTAATGTAATTGTAGAAAGGAGGACATGCACAGTTAAAACATCAGGAATTTATTGGTGAAATTAAACTGCTCTAAACAAGAATGTTAAACAAGCTACTCAAAGTAAGATGATGCAGTCAATGACAATGGAAGATAAATATTTTTCTCATCCCAGATGATAGTATAATATACTGTGTGTGTGTGTGTGTGTGTGTGTGTGTGTGTGTGTGTGTGTGTGTGTGTGTGCACGAGCATGTATATACACACACACATTATATATATATTATTTATTATTACTTATTTATTTTACATTTGTTGACCGGGTTTTTCCAACTGAGCTTAGTAGCCCTTTCTCAGCGGAGGCCCGAGGAGAAAAGCTCTGACATTGTTTAATAAAACTTGGCATACAGAGTAATAGACAGAGTTGTGACTTAATGCATACAATAAAATAGAAAAATAGCATAACACATATACAAAAATTTGCAGGAATATTTACAGTGTAATAAGTAGGAGTAAGAAATGGAAACGTGAAAGTCGTTTATAGGAGGAGAAAAGAGAAAGAGCTAGTGGAGAGAAAGCAGAGATTAGAGGTAGGTTTAAGTGGATGATTACATTGGCATCCATTTATATTGTAGGTAATGTTTAGTAGCAGTTTTAAATTGTTTTGGTTGTGCAAGTGACCTAATTTCAAGACGAAGTCTGTTCCAAGCCTTGGTGGGATTAAAGCTGTAGAGAGTGTGGCCAATTTTAGTTTTGGGTTTGTAGGTTTGCAGAAGTCCTTGGCTGGAACTATGGAGGGATTTTGTTGGAGTATAGTGGAAAATTAGGGATGAGAGAGTTGGGCAGTAGGAGGGTTTGTAGAGTATAGAGTGGATGATCTGAGACTGATTAAGTAAGAGCAAGTTAGGTAGTTCAAGCCAGATTATTTCCTTCAGTGACATACAGTGATGGCACTTATATGTATTTTGAATGGTGAATTTAGCTACTTTGTTGTACAATGTTTCTAATTTGGCCAGCAGTCCTGTGTTAAGGTTGGTTAGGATCTGAGAACTGTAGAGTAGAGTGGGTAAGATGAAAGAGTTGGATAGAGTTAGCTAAGCTTTTTTGGTGAGAAGGTCTTGTTATGATACAGAAAGCCTAGCTTCTGATGTGTTTTCCTGATGCAATTATTGATGTGTAGGTCAAACTTTAAGTGGTTGTCAATAGTAACACTTAAAATTTTGTGCTAGTGTCAACCTGTATTGGGGTGCTGTTTAGAGACATTATTGAGAAGGAGGTTTTGATATAGTTAAGTTTTCGGGGAGAAAGAGTAATAGTTTCGTTTTTTTGGGTTGAGAATAAGTTAGTTACTAGATAGCCCGTTTTCTACCGATATATGTATGTATATATATATATATATATATATATATATATATATATGGGTTTACTGTATATCTATGGGTTTACTATATATGTTGAGATGAGAACACCACTGGAAAACCTAAGTATCTCAATCCACATCATTGAATAGAAGACAGGCAGAGGCAGGGCAACACTGCTAACACCTAAGTACCACAAAATAACCAAATATCGCTGCCAACATTGGGTATGGAGTTAGCCATTGTGTGACATCCACTCTGCACCTACATCTCTGCTTGTGTCAGTTTTGACAATCTGTGTTGTGGGACATCGAATGTGAAGGTGTTAGCAGTGTTGTCTTGCCTCTGCCTGCCTTCCTTTCAATGATGTGGATTGCGAAAGGTTTTGCAATATTTTTACATTTTGGTGTACTCATCCTGACGTTCCAGGGTTTGACGATATAGTAATTTGATAAAGGCATATAAAAGTATACATATTCCAACTTTTTTACTTAGGCAGCGAATAAATCCAGCAAAACTCACTAAGTATCATGAAATTAGGAACAACAAAAAAAACGTTGCCACTCAAACTTTCATATCCACACTTAACTCTGTAATTGGGTACCACTAAAACATCTCCCCCTAGAGAAAGCTATGGTTGGTTAGGATCTGAGAACTGTAGAGTAGAGTGGGTAAGAGGAAAGAGTTAGATAGAGTTAGCTTAGCTTTTTTGGTGAGAAGGTCTTGTTATGATACAGAAAGCCTAGCTTCTGATGTGTTTTCCTGATGCAATTATTGATGTGTAGGCCAAACTTTAAATGGTCGTCAATAGTAACAATTAAAATTTTGTGCTAGTGTCAACCTGTATTGGGGTGCTGTTTAGAGACATTATTGAGAAGGAGGCTTTGATATAGTTAAGTTTTCGGGGAGAAAGAGTAATAGTTTAGTTTTTTTGGGTTGAGAATAAGTTAGTTACTAGATAGCCAGTTTTCTACCGATATATGTATGTATATATATATATATATATATATATATATATATATATATATATATATATATATATAATATATGGGTTTACTGTATATCTATGGGTTTACTATATATGTTGAGATGAGAACACCACTGGAAAACCTAAGTATCTCAATCCACATCATTGAATAGAAGACAGGCAGAAGCAGGGCAACACTGCTAACACCTAAGTACCACAAAATAACCAAATATCGCTGCCAACATTTGGTATGGAGTTAGAAATTGTGTGACATCCACTCTGCACCTACATCTCTGCTTGTGTCAGTTTTGACAATCTGTGTTGTGGGACATCAAATGTGAAGGTGTTAGCAGTGTTGTCTTGCCTCTGCCTGTCTTCCTTTCAATGATGTGGATTGCGAAAGGTTTTGCAATATTTTTACATTTTGGTGTACTCATCTTGACGTTCCAGGGTTTGACGATACAGTAATTTGATAAAGGCATATAAAAGTATACATATTCCAACTTTTTTACTTAGGCAGCGAATAAATCCAGCAAAACTCACTAAGTATCATGAAATTAGGAACAACAAAAAAAACGTTGCCACTCAAACTTTCATATCCACACTTAACTCTGTAATTGGGTACCACTAAAACATCTCCCCCTAGAGAAAGCTATAGAATAGTTCAACTTATCTTTCCTGTGCATTCTGAATAGACTACCTCCCCCAAGAACAATAAAGAATAAAAACTATTTTCCACACTTAACAAAAGGAACCAGATCACTACTAAAAGACAGAGATAAAGGTTGGAATCTGTGGCAAAAAAGCAAAACACAAGTGGCTAATCAGGAATATCAACAGCTTAGAAATAAAGCTAAAAAACAAATCAAACAGGACAAGATTAAGCACTACCAAGATATTCAAACTAATCATCAGAACAACCCTCAGAAGTTTTGGTCCACTATTAATAAAATCCTACAACCTGGAAACACTAGTACCTCCAACCCTACAACCACTAACAACTCAGACTTTATAGATATGCAGTTTAACACATATTTCAGAGTCCATACTAGTCCTCACAAATAATAACTGTTCCACCACCTCTACAGAAATTCTCACAGCAAGTCCAGATAGCAGCACCTTTAATTTCCAACCTGTACCAACTGAAACTATAAAAAAACTACCGAAAAAACTCAAACCAACAACCCTAGCAACTGATAACCTACCAACTGAATATCTTAAATTGGCTGCTGATGCCATCTCCTACCCAGTATCCATCTTAATAAACTGATCCATCTCTGAACAAAAGGTACCAGCAATCTGGAAAAATCTCACACATCATTCCACTACACAATGGCAGAAATCATTAGAACTGTCCAATTGCAGGCCAATATCGGTATTGTCACCTCTGTCTAAAGTTCTAGAAAGATGCATCCAGTCGCAAATTATGCAGTATCTCCTTGATAACAACTTGCTATCCAAAACCCCAACATGGATTTCAGCCCTACCACAGTACTACTTCTGCCCTAATGAGTTTCATAAGCATCATTAATCAACATAGGAACAGTGGTAAAATAGCATCATTTTTCTAGATCGATCAAAAACATTCAATACCATCTCGCATAACAAACTTATAGAAGTACTCTTAGAACTAAACCTTAATCAATCCACACTTACTTGATTCAAAGACTAATTAACAGGGTGCCAGTAAACTGTAAAATGGCAACAAAGTATATCTCCTCTACTGTCCATTACTCTAGGTCTACCACATGGTTCCATTCTAGGTCCCTTCCTTTTCATGCTTTTCACTAACAATGTGCACACTACTACCCTGCATGCCTCCCTAGTCCAATATGTGGGCAATTCTACATTAGTATGCGCTGCATCAGCACTCCAACAGCTGCGACTACTAACACAGCAGTCATTCCCCACAGTTGAAATCTGGCTTTCTGAAGCTCAACTTATTCTCAACCCTTTTTTGATTTCTACAAGTCTTTTGGGTTTCTAATACCATGACGGGAATGAACCCCATTCCTAAGTCCGAGTACGATTAAAGTTCATGAAATTAGTATTATTTCACTCTTTGATGTTAGCCAAAAGTGCTCTTCGCATTACCCGCAATGTGCCCAGCAATGACTCCTTCTGCAATTCATATGGTGTTACATGAACTGGTAACATATCTAAATATGACTGTAAATTCTTTTTTATAAGACCAGTTGCTCCTACTACTATTGGAACTGTCTGGGTATCTTTCTTCCACATGGCTCTCATTTCTGCCTGCAGATCAAGGTATTTTATGACTTTGTGTCTCTCTCTGTATGCAAGACACTATAGTCACTAGGTGTGGCAATTTCAATGATCAATGCTACTTTTGTCTTCTTTTCTTGGATCACTATGTCCGGTTTTCTAGCATCTATCTTTTGGACTGTTGGCATTGGGTGATCCTATGTGATGTAAACTTCATCATTTTCTATGATTCTCTGTGGCTCATGTTTCCAGTGTTTTTCAGCCACTTCAATACCATAATGTTTGCACAATCTCCAGTGTAACAATCTCGCCACATTATTATGCCTTTCAGTATACAGTCTCTCTGCCATTAGAGCATCACAACCAGCAATAAGGTGTGTAACTGTTAACAACTTGGTACCACAAAACCTACATATGTCTGTTTCTCCCATATGTTCAATGGACTTAGTAAACCAGCGTGTACTCAGCCCACTGTCTTGGGCTGCCAATATTAACCTTTCATTTCTTGATGTAAATTCACCTCTCCTTAACCATTCCTGCGTTCGTTCTTGATCAACATGAGGCTCTTCCAGAGGTTTTTTATACTTGCAACTATATTTATGTTTTTTTCCTCATTTCTTGCCTTCTCAGCTGATGCTTCACCTTATATTCTTTCTTTTCTTTTTTAGCACATTCAGTTGCTGCCTGTTTTTTATCCACTTCTGGTTTGATGTCCATTCCTGCTTGACATCGATATGCTTCTGCTAAATTAAGCAGAGATATCATCTTAGATTTATTCTCCTCATGTTTCAAAATGTTCACCACATTTGGATCTTGTGAGGTCAATAGATATGTGTGGAGTCCCACGATTGCAGATCTATGCATGTAATCAATTTCAAGGAGGCCCACCCCTCCTTCAGAACGGGGGATATATAATCTTGGTATACACTGATTTTTATAAATCATTTGGTGAGCATGAAGCATCCTACTTGTTTTGATATCCAATCTATCCAACACTTTTTGGGGCCAGTCAACCACTCCAAAACTATAAGTTAGGACAGGAAGAGCAAATTGATTTATAGCTTGGATCTTGTTCCTAGTTGTCAATGCTGTTTTCAGCATTAATTTAAGTCTTCTAAAGCACTCCTTACTAAGTCTTATTCACATTTGTTCATGTTTTATTGCTGACCCTTCATCAATTCCCAAGTATTTATACACCCCCTCTTGCTCAAGTTCTTTTATATCACATTCTTGTCCCAAACTGATGTTTTCCTGGTGCTGCAATTTTCCTTTTTTAAAGGTTGCTTTTGCACATTTATCAAGACCAAATGACATTTCAATATCATCTGAAAAAGTTTTGACAACCTGCAGCTGTGCTTTCAGTTTCTCATCTGATGAGCTATACAATTTTAAATCATCAACAAAGAGAATATGAGAAGTCATTAGACGAAATTGTAGCCATGGCCTAGGCTGTTAAGTAAGCAGCTTAATGGGTTAATGGCAAGGCAGAATAACAAGGGTGACAGAGAGTCACCCTGGAATATCCCCCTTTGAATTTTTATCCCTGGGATAATAATCTGTTCTTTACCATGGCTTAATTGCAAAGTGGTCTGCCACTCTTTCATGGTTACTGTAATGTAATCAATCAGTGTAGGGTGTATCTTATACATTTTTAAGCACTCTTTTATCCATGAATGTGGGATACTATCAAATGCTTTTTTTGTAGTCAATCCATGCCGTAATTAGGTTATTCCCCTTCTTACAATTCTCCACATAACTTTGTTTAACAACAAATGGTCCTTTGTTCCATATGACTTTCTTTTATTGCCCTTTTGTTCTACTGCCATAATTGTGTTTTCTTCTAAATGACTATAAACTCTGTCAGCATCAATTCCCGTGTATCGTTTGTATGTTTTTGGAAGACAAGTTATTGGTCTATAATCTTTAGGGTAGCTTGCAGGTTCACTCTTAAGTAAGAGCATTGTTTTTTCTGTTGTTAACCAGGGTGGTGTGTGTTCGGGGTGCATATATAAATAGTTCTTACTCATGGTTAAATCATCGTGCAAAGAAGTTAATACTTTAAGCCAAAAGTTAGGTACTGCATCTGGGCCTGGGGTTTTCCAGTAAGAGGCTTTTCTCAACTTTATTTCAATCTCTCTAGTTGTTATTTCATCCCATTTCATATTCTGTACCTTTAAACTTCTTATTTTTTCTTTTACTTCTTCTATCCATTTAGCATCTTTGTTATGTAACACAGGATCTTCATAGATATTTCTCCAAAATGTATCTACTTCCTCTTTTTTTGGCGGTCTATCTATTCCTTTTACCTTATTTCCCAGTTCTCTATAAAACTTTTTTTGGGGTCATCAATAATTTGTTTATTTTGTGTTTTTCCCTTATATTTATCTTTGTATCTTCTAAGTCTACCCCAATAAGTCTCCCAAGTCTCAACCCCAATAAGACCAAACTCATGATATTTCAACCCACTACAGCTATAGATCCCCTCTCTGTGTTCTGTTTAAGATCCCATCTACAAACAATACCACCATCCCTCCTGTTTCCCAGACAAAATGTCTGGGTGTTGTTATTGACAACGCTATGAAATTCGACCTACATATAGCCCAGACAGTCTAGATAGTAAATAAAAAAACATAGTACTCTTTACAGAAATAAGCAATACCTAACCAATAGCACAAAGGCCATCATTGCAAGAACACATCTGATCTCCACAGTGGTATATGCCTCACCTATTCTGACAAACCTAAAAAAAAAAATCATACCTAGCAAAATTAGATACTTGTTATAATAAGATTGCAAAGTTTGCAACAGACTCCAACTTTAGAACACACCATCGCCTTGCACTCAAACTTAACAGGCTAGAACTACCCCAGCTCTTAATTTGCAACCAACTTACTTTGGCCCATGCACTTCTAAATTCATTTTGTGAAGGGGAGGTCATGCCTATTAAATTTGGATGACTTCATGGAGCCAGTCACCAAAGCCATGGACGAGGGGAAGATGGTGCACACCACCTACCTTGACCTGGCCAAAGCCTTCTATACTATTCCCCACTCAATTGTAACAGATAAACTCTCTTAAGTAGGTATCGATCCATATGTTATCAGATGGGTAGCAAACTGGCTCACCGAAAGAACCCATCTACTCAAAATAGGGGAAGCCAGCTCAAGCAGTAGACCCGTAACAAGTGGTGTACCTCAGGGATTGGTCTTGGGGCCTCTGTTGTTTGGGATATATTTTTCTGAGGTGTAGGTCAAAACCAGTGGTTATGACTGACCAAGTTTGCAGATGACTGCAAGTTGGGCACTGTCATCAATTCCACTAGAGATGTGGACATCCTCCAAGAGGGTCTCACCCAAACAAATGACTGGTGCCAGAAACATGGCCTCAAATTGAAAGACAAAAAAATGCATCATCCTCCCCTTTGGGGAGAGTGACATCTCCACAAATTATCACATTAATAACAAGGTCCTAAGCACGCAATCAGTTGTGACGGACTTTGGCACTCAGGTTGATAGGAAACCGATTTTTGACCATCATATTGCCTCTGTTGTATGGAAGACTTTTCAACATGGCCCACCTCATTAGTAAGGATATCTCATAAAAGGACAAGGAGGTCATTACATCCCTGTATTATTCCCTTATAAGACCCATTATTGAATACAATACTCCTTTTGGCATGTACCTCACAAAGCACATACAGCAGCTGGAGAGACCACAAAGGTTCTTCACCAGGAGAATCCAGGGCCTCAAACATCTGCCCTACACAGACAGGCTAAAAGCCCTGTCCCGCTACTCAGTCTGATACAGACTCCTCATAGGTGACCTCTGTCTGTCATACAAAGCAATTTCAGACACCGCCTTGATGGGACTGCTGCATATCCGCAAGTCGAGCTCCACTCGAGTAACCTGCACGCATGACCTCAACCTGGTCTATGACATCAATAGGACTTGTTGGCGGGAGAGATTTGTGTCCCAGAGACTCTCCCTTCTATGGAATAGACTCCCTCTCCAGGTCAAGCAGAGCACATCGTTAACTCTTTTTATGCACAACCTGGATAACTGGATGGGGAACAGAAAATACACCCTTGGGATTCAACCTGTGTCCCTGTTGGACAGGGGTATTGGGTACTGACTTGTCAGAACATGGGCTAAATTCTTGGCTAGGCTTATAAGTGCCTCGGGGCCAATAGCCTAGTAACGTCTTATGATTGCATGATCCTAAATCAACCTGAAAAAACCCTGCTCTACAAAACTTTCTACTCCCCTACACTAGTACTCCGTTTTTATGCTCAAATAATAAATCCTTCTTAAAAGTTACCAAATCCAGTAATGTTGCTGAAGATTCCATCTATTCAGCATGCATAGCCAAAATGTGGAACTCATTGCCAACAAATACACGGACAACTACAAATGCTCTGTAATTTAAAAATGACTCAAATCCCATTTACTGAATACAAAGCTATGCTTATGCACTAATCCTGGATAAAGAACAGTTGTATAAAGTCTTAACATAACATGAATAGAAGGACATCTATGAGTTCCTTATGCAACCCCCCATCATCTAACTCCTCTATCCTCCCTTCCTGATTCTCCTTCTCTTCTCCACTCATCCTTTCCTTTACAATAATTAGTTTGACTCAGTCTCTGCCCCAAATCCTCCAGCAACTTTTCTCAATCAGTAACTAGTCTATTAATCTCCTTACTATTATCTCTCCCTGATAATATAGCATTATTTACCTGTGTTACCTCTCCATAGTTAGGCACATACATAATGTTTTGTAGTAGACAGAAATATTAGTATCTACTATTATTGGAAGTGTGTATTAACCTTAGTCTATATGTGTAAAATTGATGTAATAAGAACTCACTGTATGTATTACTCTGTATCCATGTGTTACTTCTCTGGTGTAATACTTAGACATTTTGTGTAATTGTTCTGTTGTAAATGTGGAGCTTTTCTCCTTGGGCCTCTACTGAAAAGGACCTGTGTCTAGTCAGACTTTCTTATAGGTTCATTGGTAAGTACTAGGCTATCTGCCTGAGGACATCTATAAGCCTAGCCAGAATGTGTTGGCTTTCGCCGCCCCCTTAGATTAGTTCCCTTTGCCTCTGTCCAGCAGAGCCATTAGTTCCCTGTCCAGCAGAGCCACTGCAGTGATCCCTGGGGGACATTTTCTATTTCACATCCACTCATCATGGTGTCTCTTGAAGAGTGTTAGTGAGGGGCTCTGCCTAATGTAGATTGGAATCCTGTTCCAAAGCATGGGGAGTCTCTGGGACAGGAATCTATCCCTTCAGCATGTCCTATTTATTGTTGTGGTGAGGTTTAGATCCCTAGAGCATGTGGTTTTTGGGGAACTGTTTTTTTAAGTGGAGCATGTCCATCAATTCTGGGTTGGATATGGCCTTGTATGTCAGGCAGAGATCACCTCTGAGTAAGCGGTATGCAACCGAGTACAACTGGAGTTTCTTCAGTCCAGCTGCATAGGGCATCTGTTTGAGGCCATTAATCCTCTTGGTGAGGTACTTCTGTAGTCTTTCCAGCTGTTGCAGGTGTCTTGTAAGGTACATCCCAAATGGGGCATTGTACTCTATGATGGGTGTGATGAGTGATGAGTGATGAGTAGAGGGGCACAATAACCTCTTTTGTTCTAGATGCAAATCCTTTTGTGATTAGCTGGGCCACATAGAAGGATTTTCTAACCACTTGGCGATATGATTATCAAAGGAGCGATTACTATCTACTTGGGTCCCCAGATCCCTTATTACATTTTCTGTATTTAGGGGACTACCATGTATGTGGTAGTTAGTGGGTACTTTGTTTTTTCCAAAGGGAATGACTATGCTCTTTTTGGCATTTAGCTTGAGACCATGATTTTGACACCAGGTATCTGTCTCAGTGAGACCCTTCTGGAAGATGTCTGTATCAGCCAGAGAGTCAATTATGGCCCGCAGTTTGCAGTCGTCTGCGAGGTTTGTCAGCCATAGTCCTCCTGTGCTTGCCTGTACCTGTGAGAAGTATATACCGAACAGGAGCGGTCCCAGGACTGAGCCCTAGGGGATGCCACTTGTAACCGGTTTAGAGTTGGACCTAGAGCCTGCAACTCTCAGCGTCTGGGTTCTATCGGTGAGCCAATTGGCAATCCATCTCATGACGTAGGGGTTTATGTTCAGGCTGGTGAGCTTGTCTATAATACTAGAATGGGGAATGGTGTCAAAAGCCTTTGCAAGATATAGGTAGGCTGTGTAGACCACCTTTCCTTCATCTAAAGCCTTGGTAACTGTCTCAAAGAAGTCCACCAGGTTTAGGAGGCATGATCTGCCCTTAACAAAGCCAAACTGGGTAGGGTCCAATGTTTGGAGGTTCCCAATGTCTCTGTTAATGAGTTCCATGATGATGCGCTCCATAGCCTTCCAGACTAGGCTAGTCAGACTTATAGGGCAATAGTTCCCGGGGTCTGTTGTGGCTCCACCTTTGTGGAGTGGGATAACGGTTGCTGTGCATCACTCTATGGGCATGTAGCCTGTAGAGAGGCTGAGTTTGAACAGTGTGATTAAGTGAGGGGTTAGTTCATTTTGGAGCTCGTGTAAGACACAGCGTGGGACACCATCTGGTCCCATTAAAGCTGTGTTTTTGGCTTTGGATAGGGCTGTTTTAACCTGTGTGTCAGTGATTGCTAGGGCTCTCCATTCTTCTGGTATGGTTATGGGCCCTTTAGGGGGTGAGAGGGGGGTGAAGTTTGCACTAAACCTGTCTGCCAGAATGTTGGCAATATCAGTCGGTTCAGTGTATTTTGTGCCATTTTGCACCAACTCAGAGCAGATCTGAGAGTTTCCACTTAGGTTCTTGACATAGCTAAAGAATGCTTTGTGGTTATCTTTGGAGTCCTTGGCAATTTTTCTTTCAAAGCTCGCCTTGGATGATTTTATGAGGGATCGTAGTTTCTTGCTGATACTGATCAGGGATGTCTCCCCTTCTTGGAATTTTTCTCTTTTCTGTACTATTTTCCTCCTTCTATTGTATAGCTTGTTTATGGCAAGGGTCCACCAGACTGATTTCCTTTTCTTGGAGGAGTGAGTCTTGGTTTTGCTTGGGATAGCAGCATGATCCATGCATTCTTGCAGATGCTCATAGAGTGCCTTTGTAAGGGATTCAGCAGCTTGGACAGCATTGTCCTTTAGCATGGGGGCAGTGAACCTTTCCATCTTGGTCTTAAGTAATGTGAAGTTTGTTTTTGAAAAGTTTTTCACGGTGGTTTCCTTGATTGGGAGTGGGGGCAGAATGTGGATATCCAGAGTGATTAGTCTATTGTCTGATCTAACCAGCGAGGGGTTGACCTCCAGTGTGGAACACCAGACGCCCATGTTGGTGATGACCAGGTACAGTATGTTGTCACCTCTGATGGGGGTGTTGACCGATCCAGGGTGTTTGAGTTTATAAATTCTAGGAAGCATTGGTTAAGGGAGTTAGTACTTGAGTAGTTCTCCCAGTTAATGTTTGTATAACTGAAATCACCCAATATCGGCATTTGGTAGGACCTTCATATTTTCTAGTGTCCCCAGAAATGCGGAATGGGGGTCCTGGGTCATGGTGGGTGATCTGTAGCAAGCTACAATTTGAATTGCAGTTTTAACCACTGTTAGTTGCACATGGATGATCTCTGAGGCATCGTGCTGCGCCACTAACCTGGAGCTGTGGGTATCCTTGATGAATATTGATACACCCCCACCTTTTGAGTTTCGGTCTGGGTTCTGTGGCCGAAAAGTATGGTATGAGTTATAGCCTGGTAGTGCTGGGGTGCTCTCTGGAGCCTTAAACCAGGTTTCTGGTACTGCACAGATATCGATGTTCTCCATACTGAGGAGTTCCTCGAGTGCATGCATTTTGAGGTTTAGACTTCTGGCATTGAGTAGCATTACCCTCAGTTTTTGGTTACTTGTGCTATTTACGGTGGTGGGTTTGTCTTTTGAGCCTTGCCTAAAAAAGGCACTATGGAGGTGGCAAAGGCCTTGGCTAGTATTTGAAAGCCTAAGGGTGACAGGTGCAAACCATCTTTTGCAAAGCAATGTGGCTTGTCAAGCATGTCATTCCAGGTGGACAGATACTGGATCCCCTTTGAATGACAACAGAAACTTAGCCAATTGTTGAAATTGATAATTTTTTCTTTATACTGTGGCATCATTCTTGGTGAGGGCAGGATTCTACTCAGGGTCAGGGTCCTACCTGCCTGGGCTATGTGATCAGAGAGCTCTTCCATGTCTCTTTTCATGTAGTCCAGGGAGGTACTGTGGTACATTGCAGGTCATTCACACCAACATGGACAATGACAGAGTCGTATTTCTACTTGTTCTGGAGCGACCTGAGTGCTTGTGTTATGTGGCGGATCCTGGCACCCGACAGGCAGCTAACTGTAACCTTCTCTTTGTCCAGCCTAGTTAGTGGGACATCAGTGTACCTGACTATAGAGTCATCTATTACTAATGTGTTGGGTATGTTATTTTGCCTTAAGGGCTGTGACTGCGTGGCACACTGATTATGTGAAGTATGTGTTTCATGGTTTGTGATGTTAAACGTAAAATAAATAGTAAAATAAAAAATATATATATAATACGTACACTCTATCTCTCTCTCTCTCTCTCTCTCTATATATATATATATATATATATGTATATATACATATGCAAAGCATTACATTTACTGGGCTGATTGCCCTTTTATGGAGGTTGTGCGACTATGGAGTTGGCACATATAAGCAAGGGGATGTGAGGGTAAAACCTCCATATTGTGGGATGGAGCAAATCCCCCATGTATATGCAGCTTGTTTCTGATTTTGTGCTTTGTTATTTACTTTTGGTAACAATCTCATATGCAAAGTGTTTTGCTTGCATTTGTGATTGTGTATCCCATCCCTGCAGCTCATTTATTATGTGTTCTGGTTTGGCAGGGTTATATTTTAGATGCTTAATTTGGATGTGGTAATATAGTAGCTTTGGAAAAATGCAGTTTCTGCAGGCATATGGATTTAATGATGTGTTAAAATGAACCAGGTTTTCATTGGACTCTATCTGAGCCCTAATGTGCCTCCATAGAATAATGAATGCTCAGTCAGCTAATACTTCCAAAGCCCATTTCTGAAAATATTTCATTATACTTCTCATTGTTGTAAATGCACTGGCCTCTTGGTCTTGTACCATAATATCTCCAAGCTGGACATAATAAAATAATATAATTCATCCACTGTTACAGCTTATTGTATGCATATACACAGACACATACACACATGTACATACATGGCTGCATGGGTTTATATCACATGATCGACTTTTAAAAGATGATCTCTTGGAATATCAAAATTACTTCTCCACCAGAAGCTGGTATTATTTGTCCTTTCCCAAGAGGGAATGATCTCAGAGTTAATATATATAATTAGCAGGGGATGTGGTACAGCTGTGGAGCTTACCCCCCCTGTAAAAACACCCTTGTTTGTGTTGTTGGTTTCCAGAGGAGAAGCTGGTTCAATATTCCAAGAAACAATATTTTAAACTTAGATTATATAGTCTTGCAAGTTCTACCTTTATTTTGTTGAAAGCCGTATGTGCAATGTGCAAAACCTCAAATGTACGGCTGCAAAGAACCATAATGCCGATTCACCATGTGTTTCAATGGCAAATAAGTGAATGCTTTTTTCCCATTCAAACACATGGGTCAGATGTCGGAAATGGTTTTCCAGCAAACCATTTTCGACATTTGATCCTTCGATGTTGTCCGTACTTCGGCTTTATGGTTTGCAGAAACAACTGTTCGCATAAATGCAATTCAGTCATTCAAAGGTAAACTGTCTTGCAACCATATGAGATAAATCTGAGTGCAAGCGGTTGTGTGCATTCATCCATTTGCGTGCACGTGTGCGTGCGCATATGCATGAGCTTGCACACACACACACACACACACACACACACACACACACACACACACACACACACACACACACACACAAACACACACACACACACAGACACACACACACACACACACACACACACACACACACACACACACACACACACACACACAGCAAAGATGCTTTTTACAGAACAAAACTAACTGCATGTTTTGCTGGCAGGCCTGTTCCATAGATATAAAGCATATTTGCAGCTTTATAATATGTTAACCTTTTATGCAGTGAAGTTTTCCAAACCTGCAATTAGTCTCTCATAGCAGTAAATATGGATAAGTTAGACCTTTATTCTCTATGCAGAAAGAGCAATTATAGATCACGCATGCAAACAACTGACTAAAAGCTAGTAGCCTGGACAGTTTTCTTCAGGTCAGCAAAATGTCACTTTTTTATTACTACATTACCACTCATAAAAAGGACTTCAATTGCTCAGCGTATGTACACAATTAACATATAATAAGAATATTAACAAAAAATGCACTAGATGGAGAAAAAACATTTGACTGGTTAGCTGTCTACCGTTTATGCTGACATTCTTAGACTTTGTCATATAAAGAAGTTCTGGATTATAAGTTCATTTTCACATAAGTCAGTCTTGATATTTTAGTTTCACTGTGAGTCGGCATGCACAGTGTCAGCTTTGTTTTTTTACAGTTTTTTTAATTATGGTAGATTTGGGTGAATAATGTTTTGAATAAGACATACCTCTGCTATGGCTGACAACTCTGTCATAAAAATAAAACAAATACTGTTTTAATATTGCAGTCACTGTACTCATATCTGCAGAGAAGGAGGTATCTTGCACTGAACTAAATGTTTACCTTTATTTCTTTAACAAAAGTACTAACAGCCCCAAACAACTGCCACACACCTCTGTCTTAGCTGCTCTGCCCCAGGGCAGAAGTAATAATGCTGATTTGAGCCACCTTGTGTTCACTGTTCATCTGCTGTTCCCATTATTATCAATTTGTGCAAAGAAAAGTAGCCGCTCCACTACAGACTGACGTACAGGGATATGGTAGTTACCAGCAGTTACATTTCTCTCAAGATATACTTTTCATTAAAAGCTAATTGTCTACCATGCTTCCTGTCCAGAAAATGGACCCTGGGATCTTTTTCTACTGTACCAGATGTTGACACTTCGCTCTTTCACATGAAATGGACATCCTGTTCTACCCTTAGTCTTAAGTAGTGTGATACTATTAAATGATGCAATACGTCACACAAGTTGTAAAGCAGAAACTTTAGTAGTTCCAGGGCATCAGAGTAGCTCATACAGCCATGAGAGGTAGCTGTGTCAAAGGCAATGGATCCCACCACAATGCACTTCCACTTCAGTGCTGGCCAGTGACATTGAGGCCCAATATCTTAAAGTGGTATTCAAAAACAAGATTGTGATTCAAAATATTTAATGGGCTTTGTCACTGTAACAGTCTACAATTAAATAAAACTAGCAAAGTGGAAGCAGTGATAAAAGTTCTCTTGTTCACTTGGAAATGAACATGTTCAAGCTTAATTATTATCTCTATAGATGTAATTTCTTATGTTATTCTGAGTCACAGAAGTAGGAAGGTAAGGCATGCCGTCTTATCTGACCTGTGTCTGGCTCCACTGAGAAGTACGGCTGTCCTTGCAGAATGCTGTATACTATTCTGGCACTGTTCCCATATGTGGGGTCATCAGCATCATTGGCAGTGACTTGCGCAACAAAGGTACCTAGAGCAGGAAAAAAGGGGAGTCCTAAGATTAGTACATGTAAAACTACTGGTAGGTCTTAGTAGCTTTCTTCCAAGTATTTACAGCAACGTAGTATGAGAAAGACAGTTCACAACAAAACAAATCAGTTTACACCCTTTAACACAAAACTTTCATAAGATGCATGGTAGAGAAATATTTAAGCAAGTTCTGCTGATAATTTACTGTACTGTCAATGATGAATGCATTGAATGCTGAGATATGCATTGTATAAAATAATTTGCAAAACAGATCCTGCAAAACTGCAGTATGAAAAAAACACAATGAATTTTACAATAACCTGCAACATATAAGAATAATGAACATTTTCACTATGAGTCTTGACCTTAATTTGATATGCAGTAAGCTCTACATTAGACAATGCAGTCATGCACAATTAATTAGTGCGCCATCTTTCATCATACAGAGTCTGCTCAGTACTTCTGAGACTGCATTTTGGAAAACTTACTACTGATATGTACTTTGAAGAATTTGTGTCAATTTAATGTTATATACTAACTGAGTAAATGAGGTTAGGGGTTAATTTAATGGTTAAGGTGTTTACTTGACTTGACACAAGGTACAGAGATTGATTCTCACCTTTGGAAGCATGGCTAGGCTTAAAAGGCCCCCTGGGGTCATTAACCTGGTAATTATCTATGAACCTATGAACCTGTAAGGTTAAAAATAAGGAGACTGTAAAAACAAGCACCCATTATCAACTCTAATAAAATGAAGCACTAGGGATGTTTGGAGCGGAACATGGTGGTATTTTCAGTTTAACAAACACAATACTACCTTCTTCTGGAAAACACAATGCAGGGTTATGAAGTGTGTTTATCTGTTAGCTGCACGGATCATAAGTGCTCTTTCCAACCTAGCAAGCACCCACATGAGGGCACTGTGGATAATTTCACTTACCCGGATAAAATGAGCACCCTGTAGGCTGTCATGCAGATTGGCAGGTGCTGGTGAGGTGCAGAGCATGCATTTCACACATAATGGCATACCTTACCTGTGTTTTTGTATGTACTGCTCTTACTTTGGGTCATTGAGTATCAAGGATAAGAACTGAAACACTTTTTTCTCTGGCCATAAATCTGTATGATCGACCTATAATGAAAAGTTTGCCTAGAGTGTGTCTTGTCCAAACAAATGTCATAGCAAAGTCTTTCTTTTAGAACCTGCTTGGTAATATATTGACAGTAAAATACAACTTCATAGCAAACACATCCACCCATCTATTCATCCACAACCTCTTTTTCCCATTTTTCTCATGGGGTTGGGATGTCACTTCAACAGTGACAATCATTTAGAGCCAAGGTACACACCACTGGTTGGCTAGCCCTGCCTGTAAAATCAGGTCCCACTCTACAGCATACACTGCAGTCACAACTGAAAAAAGCTGGACTCACTTTTATAGTTCTTGAAAGATGTAATACACTTTATAGTGCTGCAAAGAAAAAATGTGGCAATATGACATCTGTGTTGGCTATCTGTGTAGCAGTGCTTAGTTTACCACAGCTTCACAGGATCACAGAGGTTCTTACTCACAGTCTTACGTATCTTTGGAAGCCCATACAGAATTGGAATAGTTGGATGCTCAACAAGAAAATAATCACAAAATTCTTTTCTAAAAATTCCCTCCTTATTAATCCACAAACTAATTGTGTTTATAAGTTTAATTTTTATGCAAACTGCAAGACAAGTAACGTGGTATATTTAGCAGTCTGTAAAATATGTGTTAAGTTTTACATGGGTAAAATTAATCATACTCTAAAAGAACATATTAAAGAGCATATGTACTACATTAGAATATGTGCTGCAAATAATTCTCTTTACAAACATCTGCTGGCCACCATTAAAGATCATTCTTTTGAATTCCGTGTATTACAATTATTTAAAGTAAGTATTAGGGGTGTTGATGTCAGGACAAAAACTGAGTGTATAGAACTTAGATAGATTCTTCAATTACAAGCCGATATAGGAATGGGATTAAATGAGTCAGTACCTTTAAAATCCATACTCAAATCATGAGATCTGAAACGTTGAGTGTAAACTTTGTATTTAAGTGGATGTTACATTGTTGCATTATTGTCTGATGAAGCACCTGGATATTGATGTGAAAGCACTTGCTCTGTTTTAATCTCTTATTATATTTTATTAAATGGACTGTTCATACTTCTGCTGTTGGCTGGTTGATCATGTTTTATTTTAGATTTTCTTTTTTTTTCTGTGTTTGACCAGCCTCATCCGATAAATTTGTTTTTTTGTTTGGATGACCTGGTAATCAGCTGCTGAAGCCAAATCTCATGGATAGCCCATCACCTTCTCAGACCACTAGTTGATAACAGGGTCACCTGTATCAAAGAAGACCCCCTGCATCAAGAGGCCAAGAAATTAAAGGACAATGCTTTGAATACTGTGATGGACAGAGATTACAGGGTTTAAATCCTATCTACTGTCACTAGTTATATTAAAGAGGAGTGACTGAATTTTAAAGCTTCACACTACTGCCTATGGCTATGACCAGCACTGGTCGCACCCAAATAAGCTTTACATTGTACAGCTATAGAACAGAGATATTATTAGTGGCACAGTCATAGGAAACGGACATATCTTTAGTACCAGCACCCTTCTTGTATGTGTGATGCAGTACAGCTACCACCATCCACAGCAATTTACAACTGGTCTCTTTCAAAAAAGGAGGATGCCAACAGTCACATGGGGAGGATATCCTTGTTAACTAATAAATAAAAAAAAATCAGCAAGGTTTTGTAAGTTAATAATTGAGAGCTTTTACTTCATAGAAAATCAGGTAAAAGCATAGATCACTAATTGTACAGGAAAGAATTAAAGAAAATATTTTAAACACATAACAACAGCATAACTCTAATTTCGGCTAGTTAGTTCTGTTCTTACAGTTGTCTAGAAAATATTATAGACAAATTACAACTAAGTCAAAAAGGCAGGTAACTGAAAGTTTACCTTATTGTCTATGTGAAAGCAGGTTATATTTCTCTTCTCTATAGTTCCAGTAAAATATATATATATATATACATACATACATACATATATATATATATATATATATATATATATATATATATATATATATATATATTGACTCCTCATGTTTGACTAGAAATTAACAAGTCCATAATTCGGAGAAAAGAAATTGCATAAATCCTGATTTAAATTTTTCTGCAAGTTAGCAGGTTCCAAAATGTGTTTAGTGTTGTTTTCAAAACAGAACAGATTTTTTTTGTCTTATTTATTTTATTGTATTTATTTTTTACTTATTTATTGATTCTGTTAACTAGGAATGTGGTCTCTGTTAAGACCCTTTCAGACACAAACTTGGCATGGTGGGTCACAAAAAATGAGTAATTAAAGAAAATGGCCAGCCTGGTTTTGTAAAGAGATAAAGCCCTGACCATGGTCCAAGTGTCCCAGGTTTTATTAGCAGATTGAGCACTTGATAGGGCTGGAAAGGAGGGTTGGCATGCCTATTCTGAGGTAGGGGAGCCAAGCCCAGCAACATGAAATAGGACTTTTTTTGAGGAAGTGATGTGCACACAACCTGAGGGCAGGCATGCGGTTCACCAAGTCATGACTGGCAGCAGCCATCAATGAGTAAATGAACAGGAGAAGGCACTTGAAAGAGAAGACATCACTGTGGTGCCTGTCATGATGTAAATTCATGTCCCTCAGCCTACAAGAGGGGTTAGGCTAGGGCAAAAACTCCCTCATAGCTGGGATCCCACTGATGGCACAATCAACTCCTTGGGCTGCCTGAAAGATGAAACCTTGCATGGGTCTTACCTTTGTGAATCTGGAGATGATTCCCATCACTAAGGACTGAATAGACTTGAACCTGATAGGGGAGAGGCTACAAGTTTGGTAGGTAGTGGGTCTAAAAGATATAAAAAAGTAATACAGGAAAATATTCAAAGAACATACACATAAAAAAACTGCACATTTAACACTGAAGGGCACACTAGTGGATGCACAAGAACAATCTGTTGGTAAAAAGAGCAGTTTCTGAACTTTGGCAAGCATATAATCACGCTAAATCTCCCAAGTCATAAAAAATCATCTAAACTATCAATGTATGAAATTAAGCTTTCTTAACAAAAAGACTACATTTGAGCAGAGAAGCCAACATAATCCTAATTACCTAATTACAGAGAACACCAAGAAGAATAGATTGCAGTGATTCAGTCATATATGCAGGAAAGTAGAAGATGATTTGGCAAGGCAGATTAGTAAGAGACAGGTAGAAGGCAGAGGAAATGAGGGTGACCACCCAAGAGCTGGATTGGCAGTTTGACAGAAGGCCTGAGACAGGTGGGTGTGGCTGCTGAAAAAGGTAGTAGAGTGACTCAGAATCAAGAGAAGTGGCAACAATTCATGAAACACCCAAACCCCATATAAAAATGGGAAAAAAGGGGTTGATGAGGGTGAGGATATGCATATATCTATATCTATAGTTATGTCTACCTATCTATATAGCTAGATAGCTAGACATAGATATGCATACATACACATACATACATTCACACATACACACATGAACTATACAGGCAGGATCTTAATAGTCAAGCAAGAGCCAGACCAAGAGAAGTACACAGCTGGGAGCCTGATATACTGGCAAAAGCCAGCTAAAGAGTAGAACTTCACAGACATAGAAAAGAGAGAAGATTCACTCCAGGGTGAGGTTGGATCACCAGAAAGACGGGGAGCTTGAAGGAAGATATCCCGAAGTAAGCCAGGGAGACAGACAAGGAAGGCCTGTAGACTTCATATGTGTGGAACTTGAACTTCAGACACACTCAAACAGGTAGAAAGGAAGCACTCTTTCACAGGCTGATTTCATCTACATTAGCTTTGTGAGAACTGTAGCCATGGGAGGCAGGTGGAACGCTTGTTGTGGGACTTCTTCTGAGATGGGCAAGACAATATTCATCTTTCCATGGCTGGTTCCTTTAGCACCTCAGCTGCTAATTAAGCCTTGATCATCAGTGGTGTAGCCAGAGCCAAAACATGCACTTTGTGGAGCCACCTCTCATCAGCACTGGGCACTATCGACTATGAAACCTTGAAGGGTAATTTATAACTTCATTGTAGGCTCTCATCCACATTCCTGGAGATTTTCTGTTCTTTTTTGTCAGGGCATAAATAGGGAGCTGTCTCAGGTGTACATTCTTTCCTAAGCTACTCTACATTGTGGGGTTCTATGAAGCTCTCTCTTAGGATTGTTATTTTTGAAATTGAACATGCTTCCAACAGGTGAACGCATTTAAGGATGAGAATAAAGTTTATCTATTATGCAGATTGTACTAAATTATTCCTCTTCTTCATTCAGAAGCATTTACATGGTAGGTCTTGATGAATTCAAAATAAACTCTGGAAGTCATTTTATTACATATGAGAAACAGATTAAAGCACAATCTTACAAAGACAGTAGCACTGACAAGCATGCAGCTTTAAGGTTTTCCATATCTCCTATCATTTCTAGTTTGAACTCTTATGGAGGGAATTTGGTAGAGCAGATTTTTGGCATGATCACTGATGATCAGAGACAGCTGTTGCTAAGTAACCTTACACTCATAAGAAGATATGTCTTCTTAGGACCTTACTGCAGTTGTGCAATGCTCTAGATTCTTTGCCCCCTGCATAACTGTAATGCCCTTTGCTTAGGCTACCTAGCAATGATACTGACTACCTTTGGCTGATGAGTAACTCCTCAGCCCTGTTATGATCATGTAATGATTCCAGTACTTACAATGTATTGCTTCCTGTGTCATTGCTAACCATATATAAATGGTAACCATTTAACTTACTAGCATAACCGGGCTCCAGCCAACTCCAAGTAGCTACTGGCTCCCTATGAACTGGTTCAGCACTTTAATTAGCTCCTGAGAGGCTGCTGTTGATTTCCATATATGGTTGGAAAGGCCTGGTGTATTATTCTATTTGCACCAGATGCCACTTCTATGGAGCTCACAGCCTTGGCAACTTTAGGAGAGAGTGATGTAGTTCTTTACTACAAAAATGTCACGGAAGACCAACTTATCACATGCAAAATACCAGATTTTTATTGGCTTTTATTTAGGGTTACCACCTTCTGAAATGCCCAAAGTGGGACATTTTTCGTAAGAATGTGAGATTTTGCAGGACAAAACATACCCAAGGCCAGTGCAAAGGACAGAACTTTACTTTTTTTTGCCAAAATAAAAGCTTATTTTTGTAGCATTTGAGTGCTTATGCTATTTCATATAATATTTATGTTTCAGACACAAAATAACCATTTTATACAGCTATTAAAGAAAACTTAAGAAATACATTTTGTCTTAAAATCTCGGGACATTTGCCATTTTTTAGTCTTTTTTGCAGGACACAACTGCCCAAAGTGAGAATGTCCCTCGCAAAGAGGGACAGGTGGTAACCCTACTTTTATTACTGTTAAAATTGTTTTGCTTCCTCCAGCATGTCCTGGATTGCAAACCCTTCAAGGGACATGTATTCCTATGTATGAAAAGAAAAATTATCTGCCATTAAAGTGTGCAGTGCCAACTTGAACATTATAATGCTGTCTTTCTGGTACCTTACTCTAAAGAGTACAAATTATTTGAGTGGTAAACCTGGCTGTCATGTACCACAGTACAGCCATGGTACACCCTGAACTTTAGCATTTCCTATGTAAAACAACCCCCTGATGTAGTTAGCGGAGTACTCTTAGCATCTATAACAGTCTGTTTTTCTCAAACATCTGTGACTAATACTGTATAAGCTTCCATATGTTAACCTACAAGTATAACACAAGGGTAAAAATACTGCTAGAAGTTTTACTGTATATTTTTGGAAACATCTTCAAGAATCACATAGTTTTAATCATCTTTTTACATTCTGTTCATTTCTGTAATTTGTAATGTACAGACTTCATATAATAAAATATACCCTTGAGGTTCTTTTTAAGGCTTTAATTTAACTAAATAACTACTCTGTCAACTGTTACTTTCTCCGCCACTTTTGTTCTAATCATTGCCTTCTTGTGCCTTTTGTATATCACCTAAGCACAACATATACATATTTTTTTTATTTTGCTCTTTTCAGTCATTACAGTCTAAATGCAAAGCCAAACAAAGTGGAATACCTCCAAGCTCTCACACAAGGGTCATTCAGTAAACTAGAAAAATGATATTAGCAAAACAAAGCATATTCTCTTCAGCTCAGACCCGGTATATGCTCCAGCAGTTATAACTAAACTCAAAATAAAAATAAAAATAAAACATTCCTCCACTCAACAAACTAACATACCAGCAGACAAACATCATTGGTTAGGACTTCAGCATGCCTTAAATGCCTCATATCTTAAAATACTTGATAAAATAGTTTAGCAGATCTTTGAGTAAAAAAAAATAGCTGTAGAAGAAGCTAACAGTTGTTAGTCTGTATCCTATACATGTAGATAAACAAATGAGCACTGTTTCCTTGGCAACACCAACACAGCCTTAACCATAAACTTTTCTTACAAAAATTGAAAAGGTATCTTTCAAGTTGTTCTGCTCATGTACAGGAATCAGCTAATCCTACTCCTAACTTCTTCCTACACCATTCAAAATATCAATAATTATTATACTAACATCCTCAAAATTTGACACCTGTTGTAACACTCACCCTTTCACTAACTACTTATATTCAATAACTTATACTCTTAAAAACTAAGATGTTTATAAAAACATACCTGTTACATCACTTACCAACCACTTAGATACTATACTTAATTATACAACAAATGCTCATTACTATTCAAAAATGAGCATGCTGATTGGATAGCTCAACCAGTGTGCTCATTATAAATCGAGCATATACCAATACAAAAAAAGTCTGACCACCAAAGTACCATTAAGTGGCTAGACTTTCTATTGTCATGTGAGGGACAGAGCAAAATATAAGAAAAATCAGGTATGTTCTGCAAAACTAAACAGACAGAAACCTACTTGATTTTCCTTACATGTTTGTCCTGTTTATAGGGTCATAGATAGGTACTAGGCTATCAGCCCGAGGGCCAAAGTAAGCCTAGCCAACAGTGTATTGGCTTTTGCCACCCATGTAGTGTTAAATTCCTGCCCCTCTATCAAGCAGAGCCCCAGACATGATATCAGGGGTGACTTTCCTATAACCCATCCACTTATCAAGGTTTTTCTTGAAGAGTGCTAATGATGAGCTCTGCTTGATGTAGATGGGAATTTTGTTTCAGAGTATGAAAAGTCTCTGGGACAAGAATCTATCCCTCCAGCATGTCCTATTTATTGCTGTGGTGAGGTTTAGGTCCCTAGCACGTGTAGCTCTGGGAGATTGGGATTTCTTTAAGTGGAGCATGTCCATCAATTCCGGGTTTGACATAGCTTTGTATGTCAGACAGAGATCTCCTCGGAGTAAGTGGTATACGACCGAGTAGAGTTGGAGTTTCTTGAGCCGGTTGGCATAGGGCAACTGTTTGAGGCCAGCAATCTTCTTGGTGAGGTACGTTTTGGGCCTCTCCAGTTGCTGTAGGTGTCTTGTGAGGTGCATCCCAAATGGGGCATTGTATTCAATGAGGGGTCTGATAAGTGATGAGTAGAGGGAGATGATGACTTCCTTTTTTCTAGATGCGAACCCTTCTGTGTTTAGGTGGGTTACGTATAAAGATTTTCTGACCACTGTGGCAATGTGGTTATCAAAGGAGAGGTTACTATTCACTTGGGTCTCAAGGTCTCTTATCACACTTTCTCTGTTAAGCGAACTTCCTCCTATTTGGTAATTCGTGTGTAACTTGTTTTTACCAAAGGAGATAACAATGCACTTTTTGGCATTTAGCTTGAGGCCATGATTTTGGCACAAGGTGTCTGTCTCGTTGAGACTCTTTTGCAGGATGTCTAAGTTGGCAGGGGAATCAATAATGGCACCCAGTTTGCAGTCATCTGTGAACTTGGTTAGCCATAGACCCTTGGTGTTTGCTTGCACTTCGGAGAAGTATATATCGAACAGGAGAGATCCCAAGACTGAACCCTGGGGCACTCCACTTGTCACTGGTTTGGAGTTGGATCAGGAGTCTGCAACTCTCACCATGTGGGTTCTGTCCATGAGCCAGTTGGCCACCCATCTCATGATGTAAGGGTTTATGTTAAGGTTGATGAGTTCATCTTGAATGGGGTATAGTGTCAAAGGCTTCAGCGAGGTCCAGGTAGGCTGTGTGGACTACCTTATCCTCATCTATGGCCTTGGTAACCGTTTCAAAAAAGTCTACCAGGTTTAGGAGACATGATCTACCCTTCATAAATCCGAATTGGATAGCATCCAAAGTTTGGAGGTTACCAATGTCTTTGTTTATGAGTTCTATGATGAGACGCTCCATGGCCTTGATGTCCAGGCTTGTCAGGCTAATCGGTCGATAGTTCCTGGGGTCTGTGGTTGCTCCTCCTTTGTGGAGTGGGATAACGATTGCTGTGTGCCTTTCAGTGGGCACATAGCCTGTGGTGAGGCTGTGACTGAACATGGAGTTTAGGTGGGGGGCTAGTTCATTTTGGAGTTTGTGTAAGATGTAGCCTGGGATGTTGTCCAGTCCCATGGATACTGTGTTTTTGGCTTTAGAGAGTGACATTTTTACCTGCGTGTTTGTGATTGACAGGGCTCTACAATCATCTGGTATAGCTATAGACCCTTTGGGGGGTGAGGGGGGAGAAAAGTTTGCACTGAACCTATCTGCCAAGATGTTGGAAATATCAGTTGGCTCTGTATATTTTGTGCCGTTCTGTTACAGTTTGGTATAGATCTGGGTATTGCCATGGAGATTCTTGACATAGCTAAAGAATGCCTTGTGGTTGTCTTTGGAATCCGTGGCAAGTTTTCTTTCAAAATTAGCTTTGGAGGATTTTATGAGAGATCTTAGTTTCTTACTGAAGCCCATCAGGGACTTCCTCCATTCCTGGGTTTTTCCTCTCTTTTGCAACAGTTTCTGCCTTCTGTTGTAGAGTTTGTTAATGGCAGGGGACCACCAGATCAGCTTCCTTTTTTGGAGGATAGCGTCTTGGTTTTGTTGGGGATAGCACAATCCATGTACTCATGCAGGTGCTTGTAGAGTGCATTTATGTAGGATTCAGCAGTCGTGACTGTATTGACTGTGTTATCCATCTGCAGGGGCATTGGAAAGTTAGCCACCTCAGTTTTGTGTAGCGTGAAGTTCACTTTGGAGAAAATTTTTACAATGGCTTCCTTGTGTGGGGGTGGGGTCGGGATGTGGATATCTAGGGTGATTAGTTTATGGTCTGATCTAACAAGCGAGGAGTTGATCTCGGGCATTGAGCACTGGTCACACATGTTGGTAATGACCAGGTCCAAAATATTGTTGCCCCTGGTGGGGGTGTTGACAAGTTGATCCAGGGCATTACAGTTTATAAATTTCA
Source organism: Protopterus annectens (assembly GCF_019279795.1). NCBI lineage: Eukaryota > Metazoa > Chordata > Ceratodontiformes > Protopteridae > Protopterus > Protopterus annectens. The sequence continues at coordinate 1,092,536,818 of NC_056731.1, read as the reverse complement.
GGAATCGTTGAGCAAGGGGATTAGTACAAGAGTAGTTTTCACAGTTTATCACCCATTATTATGGTATTTGGTTGGACCCTCATTTTTTCTAATGTCCCCAGGAACAAGGAGTTTGGGTCCTGGGTCATGGTGGGGATCTATAACAAGCTACAATTTGGAATGTATTTTTGCTCAGGGTTAGTTGCACTTGGATGATCTCAGAGGCATCGTGTTTTGCAACTAGCCTGGAGGTGCGGATGTCCTTGACGAATAAGGACACACCTCCGCCCTTCGTGTTTTGGTCCGGGTTTTATGGCCGAAATGTGTGGTATGAATTATAGCCCAGTAGTGCTGTGGTGCTCTCGGGAGCCTTGAACCAGGTCTCGGTCACTGCACAGATATCGATGTTCTCCATTTTGAGGAGTGCCTCGAGTGAGTGCATTTTGAGGTTTAGACTCCTAGCGCTAAGCAGAATTGCCCTCAGTTTTTTGTCACCTGTAATTCTTATGGTGGTGAGTTTGTCTTTTGAGCCCTGCCTAAAAAAGGCACTATGGGGTTGGCAAGAGCCTTGGCCAATATCCTGAATCTCAGGGGTGACAGGTGCAGGCCATCTCTGGCGAATCATACTTTTTATTTTTTTAACAGGTTAAAAAAAAACAAAAAGCAATAGAAATACTGTTTTCTCTGTCACTTCTCCTGCACTGATGCACTGTGCATGTGGGAATATAAGTTCCATAACCATGTGCAATACATCAGTATAGGGATGACAATGCAGAATAAGACCAAAGTGCCCTTATACAAATACATTATTTCAGAAAGGTAAGTAATTTCTTTCTTAAATAATGTAATTATATGATACCAATAATCTCCTCCAGTCTGAGGGTATATCAGGCGTGACATCCCCATGCTGGGCCAGCAATCAAGGAGCCTGAATCCTCACCGCAGACACTTAAAAGGGAAGTGCACTTGGAATAAAAATGCATACACTCAGTATTTCCAGATGCAGTTCTCTGCACCAAGCACAACTACCCTTAAGAGCACACAAGGAATACACTCAGCTCAGGGTCTGGATTTCTCTATATCTGTCTCCCTCCAGGTCCCCAATAAAATTCCCCAGTGGAACAGCTGTAGGGTTAAGTCCTCTGCTGAGTATCCAAGCCAAGTCCTCCAGCAAACTCTTTGTGAACCTAGTGCTTCGGATCCCTGCCCCAAGTAGCTGACAAACACACTCTTTGAGATTTAATGTTTACACACAAACACACACACACACACACACACACACACACACACACACACACACACGCACATGCACACACACACACATGCACACACATGCACATGTACACTCACACACACATGCACACACACGCACACAGACACACACACACACACACACACACACACACACACACACACACACACACACACACACACACACACACACACACAAACAACTGGGAAAGGCTGGCACAGATAACCTGTTTTACCAGTAACATAGATTCACTGCCAGCAGTCAGGTACTATAAGGCTCTTAAAAGGGTATCCAATTATACAGTGTGAAGTTAATATTAATACAAATTGTAATGCTGACTGAACAGCAAGGCTTTCAGGAGTGGCCAATGTTATCACCAAATAAATATGTGCAAATATTCTCAAAGTTTAAATATGTTTTAAAAAGGGCCACCACAATGAAAAGTTTTAATATATTTAATAATAAATAATAAAAGAACAAGAAAATACTAAATATATATTTACAGTAAACTGCAGAGTTGAAAATAACATTGATAGACAGACTAAAGAAAAACAATCTCTAAACTAAGTTTCACTATATGTAAATCACAATTCTTAGATACTTGCCTTCTTGAAAAATATGTAGATTTAAACCTAACACCCAGAGGTTTACGCATAGATAAGTTACCTGCTGCTGAGTTCGCTGAGGAGGAACATGACCTATTAGACGAATGGAAGGCAGCGTCTCTTGAATGTACCAACAAATGGCTCTGTATCTTAATTAAACGGAACCAGAGAGCACATGACAAACTAAAAAATGAGATTTTACATCTACAGGACGAGGTGGTGGGGGAGTCCTGTTTCAAGATGCAATTTGCAAAAATTACTGATAAAATTACCAAATTAGAAGCTGATATCTTGCTACGGAAAAGAAACAAGCTCTTACGTGACATGAAGGACTACGAAAGTGGCATCTTATTTTCATGGCAACGTGATACTACACGTAGCAGATTAAAGGTCAGAAGAAACCCGAGAACACAACGAACACAGCGCAGCACTTCAGCGTCCTCAGGGGAACGGGAAAGGAATAATCTTATTAAAAATGTGACTTTTGCTAATTCTACAAATAATGGACAGAGTGAAAATGATTGTTTAAATGGCTCTCCTTCTAATGTTTCTGCCACTGATGCTTCCTTTCAGACCAATAAATCTGGTCGAGGGAGAAATGGGCGAAAGGGTAGGGACCGTTTTAAGGAATGAGCAAGTAAGTGTATTATCTGAACATAAATTATGCTTGGTTAATTTATCTCATTTGACTGAGAATTATGCTATGAGGTCAGTGTTGTTTAAAGGCAGTAAGTTTGTGCCAACTTTTTTTCCCTCACTGAGCGATATATATTTTGAACTTAAAAAGTTTGTGAGAAAATTATTTTTAAGAGTGTTTTTCTATAATGATAATACTGTGAATTTCAGTGATACAGCAAGTGACAACTCTGAATGTGATATTACTGAGGAGGATGATGATTTATTAAATTTGTCTATTTATGACTATGAAAATGCTGATTTGAATTTTGAAGATGAAAATACATGTAGTAAGATTAATAATGATGAAATGTTTTTCACTGGATATGGGAGAATGACTATTCCACATTTAGCATCTGATAGCAAATTCACACCCAACATAAAAGTACCTGCTATTTCCACCTTTTTCAAAATAGTATTTAAAGAAATGACAGTTATAATGGAGAGTCTGAAGAATATACCTAAACACTATAATTTAAATAAAGATGAATGGATGGCTTTGAAGTATATGAAAAAAATAAAAAAGGAATTTATTTTTAAATGTGCAGATAAAGGTGGCAATTGGGTTGTGTTAAATAAATCAGATTATTGTGAAATGATTTTTGATTTGTTGAAAAATGAAGAAGAATACTTGTGTTTGAATATGGACCCCATTACAGAATTTAACATTGAATTGTTGAATTTATTGGAAAGAGGGGAACGTCTTGGCTTCTTTAATCAGAATGATGTGGGAAAACTGTTTATTAAAAAACCCATGACACCAACATTCTATGCTTTACCGAAAGTGCACAAAAGTTTATCTAAGCCGCCTGGTAGGCCCATAGTGTCAGGGAGAGGTTCCTTTCTTAGTAATGTAAATATTTTCTTGGACTTCCATTTAAAAAGTCACCTATCTAAGATTACAGCTCACATCTCTAATACTCAAGATTTATTAGATACAATTTCTAATGTTAAATGGAACAACAGTTATTATTGGGTAACTATAGATGTGAAGTCATTATATACTAACATTAATAAAAGATGGGGGCTTGAAGCTGTTCAGGATATGTTGGGAGATGGTCCTAGAACCACTTTTTTGATACAAATGTTGGAATTTTGTCTTTCTCACAACTATTTTTGCTTCAACAATGATTTCTATCTTCAGTTAAAAGGGAAGGCTATGGGGGCTGCCTTTGCGCCCTCATATGCCATTCTGTATATGGGATACTTTGAGAAGTTATATATTTATCTAACTTCTTTTTATCAAAAAAATGTAGTATTCTATAAGTGGTTTATTGATGACCTTTTATTGATATGTAGTGGTGATATAACTGAATTTTTAGAATTATTTGAGGAATTAAATAATAATGGTCATGGTCTAACCTTCTCTTGTGAATATAATAGAGATAAGATCAATTTTCTAGATATAACATTATTTCATGAATATGATACAATAGGGTATAGACCTTTCAGAAAAGAGACTTCTGTAAACATGTTTTTACATGCAGAGAGCATGCACCCTGAACATTTAATATGGTCATTACCGTTTGGTGAATTTCAGAGAATTCATGACCACACCAGTGATGTTAATGAGAGATATAATGAGTTAAAGAATGTTGAATCAAGATTAGCTAAAAGAGGTTACAATGAAGACCATGTATTATTATCTAAGAATAAAGTATTAGGAATTATGGACCACATTGAACATAGACAATATGAAGGTAGACAGGACAGACAAAACTTTTCAGTAAGAGGAAGGAAAAATTCTTTAGTGAGAGAAAGAAATAATGGTGAAGCTCAGGCCAATGAGTTTAAATTATTTTTTGTCACTAAATATTCTCCTTTATCAAAAGAATTAAGTAATATTGTGAGAAAGTATTGGTATTTAATATATGAGGATGAGAATATAGGTTTCATGTTTCCCAAACAGATAATTTTTTCTTACAAGAGAGGGAAAAATTTGAAGGAGTTATTAAATTATAACTTTTTTAACAAAGGTGAAGATGAAAGGGGGAATACAATAGTAGGTACCTATGTATGTGGTCATTGTAGTGTTTGTGGAAGAATCAGTAATATAACCAACATCAATGGTGTGCCCTTCTCAGCGAGATATCGATTTAATTGTAAATCAGTGGGAGTGGTATACATTCTAGGTTGCTCTTGCAATAATACTTGGTACATAGGACAAACAAAAAGAATGGTTCGTGTTCGTATCTTGGAACACTTAAAAGATATTAGAAACAAAAATGAACTTAGTCCTGTGGCCAAGCATTTTTTGGAAAAACACAATGGTGACCCTGGCAGTTTGAAGTTTTGTGTTTTGGGTAAACCATTTAATTGTGAAGGTGGGGGAGTTTTTATTCAAAAATTACTTGAATTGGAGACAAGGATGATTTTGAAATTTAATACACTTAAACCTTATGGATTGAATCTAGAATTAAGTATTTAAAGAATAAAATTTAAAACTTATGTATTGTATAGCATTATGAGATAATATCACTGTTTATATTAGTAAGAATTCTATGTTCAGATTATAATTGATTATTATCTTTTGATATAATTAATTTGTATATTTTATATTAATAATTATGTGCACTTGAGTATGTAGTAGGAGAATTTATGTAATTTGTGGGAAATATATGTAATTTACAGCATGTGTTACTTCAAAGCAAAAAGAATAAGTGATTTGAAGGTATTTATGCAGTGGGGAAATACATTTGATTCATATATTTAATTTATAGTATATGTGATTTTATAGTAGAAGCACATTTGACTTGAAGGGATTTTAGTTTTGATATATATTTTTTATATATAAGAAAAATACTGTGTAATCACTTTAAAATATGATTAATGAATTAATTAATGAAGTTAATTGAATAATTAGTGCTGATCAACTTAATTTTTTCTGTATAAAAACAGTTGGTTGCACTTTGTATTTGTGATCCTTTGAAGGTGAAAGGCCAAGGTACCAGATCGCAATAAAGACGCATTACTGGTTCTGGTGTTGGTTTGGTTTGTGATTTACAGACTGTTGCTGTTTTCGTAAGTGTTTGTGGATTTTAAGTTTCATTATATTCCTGAGTGAATCCAGGAGAATTACTATTCCCTAATAACTTACTTGATAGAGTAAGGCACAATGAAATACTTAAGCAGTCTTTCTAGTCAGGTTCCCCAAAACAGAATACTTAACACTCGGAGATTACTCCCTGAAAATACAATATCCAAGCTGACTTGCAGAATAACCTCATCTGGTCACCTGAAGCTGAGATGGCTACAATACACATCTAAATGTTTATGGCAGTACTTGGGGCTTCCCCTGTTTTACTGAGCTAATGAATAAAGGCTTTTCCCAGACCCATGGCCTCCGATCCAATTCAGCACTGTGGTGTGATGTTTTAATGGTTCAACAGCTCATTTACATTTCCCTTATTTTTCTTAACAACTAGCACCACAATAGCTAACCAAATTGATGATAAAGCCCCTAACTGGGAGTTAGCCAACCTAACTTTATGAAATCATAAGTATCTTAGTATTGGTTTTCTTTATATCCCCTACCTCCTCAACAACTGCAATTAAAAATACCATATTACAAATATTACATCATGATCATAGTAGGCATACAGTTATCCTATGAGACTAGGATTTTAATGGGCACAAAGCCAAGAACCTAAATATTATTCTGCAACAACTTAACCTTGAACAGCTTATAAAACAGCTTAACAGACCCAGACTTCAATGTGGGAAAACATGAAACACTCGATGTTATCATTACCAAGATGTCCCAGCAATGCTTATGTACTAATATTCTATCAAACATCCTTATTGACTATTGTCCAGTGATAGCCTGTTGGTCTTTTAAATCAGAAAAGCCTCCTATGCAAAAAGTAAATGGCAGGTTTTTCCAAAAGGATAAACATGCTAAATTTAAAATTCTATTATTTGATCTCCCCACCAACACACACTAACACCCTATAACTACTATGACATATTTCGCAGACATCCTTTCTTCTACTCATGCCACTGTTTTCTTCTGTAGAAGTAGAAGGCTACAAGGCCATGAATGCCTCTGGCTTACTAATGAAATCACAACTCTTATTAGACATAGAGAAAGCTTGGATATTCTGGAAAGGAACCTCTCATGATATTCGGCTACATGACAATTTTTTTCTCCTTATGCAAACAAACTTTGCCAAAGCCATCTGTCTTGGACAAAAGCAATTTTTGGCCACCAACAATCCAAGAAATGTTTGGAAATTAGTAAAAAAAAAATATAACTAGACAATGTTTCAGTCCCAATACCTTAAAATACACATAAAACCTCTAACAGCATTTTTTTTGGAATAGTACAGATCCTTTGTCATGTCATCCATTGTATCCATCACCAGCACTTTTCTAAGTATTCACTCTGGCAATAATGATCCACAAAGCAAACTGCAGTCCTAAAATTATTTACTGCCTGTCACTTTCTGCTTCTATGCTATTACTGCTAAGGAAACCAAGACCTTATTAAAGAATTTGAAACTCACCTCCTCTTCCTTCACCCCTCTTCACCCCATCTTTCTTAGACATTTTGCTGACAAATCTGAGAAACCTGTTGCATACATTTTTAATCTTTCTCATACCATGGGAATCGTACCTCCATATCTAAATGAGGCAGTCATTGTTCTGCTACCTAAGGTACTGCATCCCAAAACACGGAAGTATTTTCGCTCTCTCTCTCTACACTTTACCATCATGTTAAAATGTTACAAAATATCCTCTACAAATAGCTTTTTAAACACAGCAATAATTATAAGCTTCTTTCTGGCAAATGTCATGGCTTTGGAAATGGCTTTAGCACTACCACTGCTATTCATTCAGCTACTGCTCCTGTCTATAACAACTTTAATGATGATAGCCTTGCAGCTTGCATTTTTCTAGATATTATCTGGACATTTGAAACTGTCAGTCATAATCACCTTCTAGAAAATCTGAAAAAAAAACTTTGGCTATAATTTTATTTCCTGTCTTCAGAGCTACCTTGACAATATAACATCCCAAGTATATACTACAGCTAGATCTGTAACTCAGGAACCCTTAACATGACAAGTTCCCATATAAGGCCCTCTATAGTTTTCCTTCTCCATCAATGAAATTAAAGAAAACCTATCAAAATTAAACTTAATTTTGTTCTTCAGCTAAGCTAACAAATATCAAACTACCCTTCAATCCAAACGTTAACACTCTTTAACTTATGTCAGTGGTCTAAACAGAATGACCTTGTGATTAACCATAACAAACACGTGATGCTTTTGTCCATACCATGTAAAACCCCTCCCATTCCAACCATTGCTACCTTAGATAATCAAAACAATACCACTCTTGCTGTAACTGAATCCAGATATCTTGGTATAACCCTGGATCCTTCTCTCATCTTTACACTCCACACTGACAATATAATGAATAAAGTCTTAGTCCACCTTAAGTTCTGCTCTACAATTTCACTTATTCTTTTTACTTAAAACATGTGAGGACTTCAGCAACAATCTATAACTTTGCATTAAGACATCAGATGGTACAAAAACCAAGAACAGGTTTCCAGTACATAATAATATGACACAAATTAAAAATAAGACTCCTTACATAATTTGCAGCTATAAAGATTTAGGAAAAAACCTACCATTTCTGGACCACCACCTAATTTTACCAAAAATTATATCATTAAAGTCCTGTCAAAATGCAAAATGCCATTAAGAGACTGGAGAGTGCTTGGACTATCAGACAATGTCACTCTTCTATGTACACAAATATAAACTGTGTTACAATGGCGTTTCTTTTCAGTTAGGATACATTTCTGAATTGCCATATTATTGCTGTTAAATAAAATCAAATAAATCAAATAAAATCTCTCTTACTCTAAATAAGTTATCTGACTATTAAAACTTAATTTTAACTTTAGTTACCTCAAAGTTCATCAAAGCAACTGCTCTCATTCTAGATCTTAATTTGTCTCAAATTTTACTTTAACATGGGTTCATAGGTGGTTACTAGGCTAACAACCACAACAGCCTTTTTTAGCCTAGCCATGCATTGCAAATCTCTGACAAGTTCTTGTACCCTTAATAAGTGTAAGCAGGGGCTTGGGAGATGAAACATTTACAAGCAGGCCTGGGAACTGAATCATTTGCAGGTTGCCTGTGTTCATTAGAGACATAGGTGCCAAGCCAATGAAGAATTTCTTGTTCCCCATGCAATTGTCCAAGTTATACTTGAATTGGGTTAGGGAGGAACTCTGCTTCACATCAATGGGCAGCCTGTTCCAGAGATGGGGTAGTCTCTGGGATACATACCTGTCTCTCCAGGAGCTCTTATTTATATCACATACAAGGTTTAAGTCTTTAGAATGGGTAATTCTGATGCTGCGTGTATTGGGAATATGCAGGAGGTCCATCAGAGTGGGGTTTGACAATGCCCTGTATGTCAGGCATAGATCTCCCCTCAATATCCTGTAGGAGACAGAACACAGGGATAGGGTCTTGAGGTGGTCTGCATAGGACATTTTACTTACACCCTGTACTCTTTTAGTAAGAAACATCTGTGGACATACCATTTGTTGTATATGCCTGGTTAACTACATAGCAAAGGGGCCATTGTACTTAAAGATAGGTCTGATGAATGCTGAATACAGCGGAATAATGGCTTCCTTGGACCTAGATGCCATACCTTTGTTTATACGTTGTGCAACATAGAATGATTTCCTCACTACTGTAGATGCATAATGGCCAAAGACTAGATTACTGTCTATGTGTATCCCTAAGTCCCTAACTGCTGGGTCAACTCTAAGTGGTGTGTTGTCAATGTGATAGTTACAAGAGGTGGATGACTTCCTGAAGGATACTATTATGTATTTCTTGGCATTTATTTTTAGTCCACGGCTCTGACACCAGTTGTTTGTCCTGTGTCAGCCCTTCCTGGAGAGTATTTATGTCAGTATTTATGACAGCTCCTAATTTGCCATCATCTACAAATTTTGTCAGAGAGAGACCACTGACATTGGTCTTCACTTCAGAGATGTAAATGCCAAGAAGGAGCGGTCCAAGGATCGATCCCTGAGGGACTCCAATTCTGACTGGCCCCTTTCTAGAAGTGAACTCCCCAATTCTAACTTCTTGGTTCCTGGCTGTAAGCCAGTTGGCTATCCACCGGGTGTCATATGGGTTTGTACCTAACCTCTTGAGTTTGTCAATAATGCCCAAGAGGGGCATTGTGTAAAATGCCTTGGCCAGGTCACGGTAGGCACCGTGAATCATTTTGCCCTCATACATTGCTTTGGTGACCTTCTCAAAGAAGTCCACCAGGGTGAGTAGGCATGACCTGCCCTTGATGAAATCAAACTGGGTTGGGTCCAGTGTCTGGAGGTTTACTATATCATTATTTATGATTTTCATGACAATTCATTCCATGGCTTTACATGTGAAACTAGTCAGACTTATCGGTCTGTAGTTTGCAGGGTCTATAGATGGCCCACCTTTGTAGAGAGGGATGACTGTTGCTGTTTACCATTCATGAAGCACAAAGACTGTTTGGAGGTGTGATGGTTCCTACTCTGGGCCAGCAACCAAGGAGACCCAATCCTCACTACCGACACCGGTGAGGGATGGCCACTAGGAGCAAAGATGGATACAGACAGTATTTTCAGATGCAGGTCTCTGCACCAAGCACTATTTCCCTTAAGAGCACACAGGGAGCACACTCCTGACCTGGGGCTTCATAGGTTCATAGGTTGGTACTAGGCTATTGGCCCTAGGGCCTATACAAGCCTAGCCATAACAATTCCCTGGCTATTTCTTCCCACAATATTTACTTTCCTGGACCCCTGTCTAGCAGGGCTACTGACATGATCCCCGGGGTGAATTTCCTTTCTCCCATCCAATCACCAAGGTTCCTTTTGAGGAGGGCCAAAGAGGCGCTCTGCTTGACATGTACGGTCAATCTATTTTAGAGTCTGGGGAGTCTCTGGGTCAGGAACCCATCCCTCCAGCATGACTGGACCTCAGCTGGACTGTTTTTCTCTCTCCAGGCCCCAAACAAGACTCCACACTGACCACTTTGGAGCTCTGTGTCCCTGCTCACAGTAGCTAACACTCACACTTGGATATCTGAATTACACACACACACACACACACACACACACACACACACACACACACACACACACACACACACACACACACACAAACACACACACACACACACACACACCTGTGAAAGGCTGGCATAGGTTTACTAGGTGTGTCCCCTCTGCCCAGACTATGAGGTAATTACACTGCCACCAGTCAGCTACTCTAAGTCTCTTACAAGGGTACCCAATTATATTGAGTAAAATTAATATTAATACAAATGGTAGTGTTTGACCAATGCAGCAAGGCTTTCAGGAGCAACCACAGTGTCACTAAAATAAGCATAAGTACTCTCAAGATATTAAAAGTATTCTCTAAAAGACCAGCTACAATGAAAGGTATAGAAATATTTAATAATACATAATAAAACAGGAAACATGAAAATACAGACTATCTAGTTACAACAGACTCCAGAGTTTCAATCACAGGAGATATAAAAAATAATGCAGACGGATAGAGTCACATAAATGCAGAAAAATAATGCTTAACTAATCTCACTATATTATCCTGACTGACTAAAGAATTACTGTCCCCTGATTACTTATTAAAGCAAGGCAAGATGATGAGTGCTGAGTTGCTTACTACAGCATGGTAAGATGATGTGTGAGGTTGTATGAGATATATGTGAGAGATATTTCCTGTCAGGTTCCAAAGTAGCATCTAAAAAATAATTTTAGTGCTGGGTATAGAATAACATCCCATCTGGTCACCTGACCCTGATACAATACATACAAGCTCTGCTAAGATCTGTTGCAGCATCTGAAATCTATAAAACAGTTTCAAAATCTTCCACCCTTCCAGGGTAGCAATTAGTTCATCCCTAAGGACAAGACAGTAAGATTTCTAGTTCTGGTCTTCCCACACATTTTAGTCTCTGGCTGCAATCAGACCTGTAAGATAAAATCTTTATGACCTAAACCTACCAATTTAATTTTCAACCTATTTTTGCAAAAATAGCTGGACTGAGGTTAACCTCTTCCCTTCCAGAATTCTCTGTTAAAACATACATTTAATCAGTTATAATAATACTGTCTGACATACATGCATATATCTTTTCCATTCAGCAGGAGCCACTGTTGATGCATTTTTAACACAAGCAACTTTACAAATACATTTTTAACATAGCATCTGTACAAATCAGAGTGATAGTCAAATGACATAAAATGACATAAAATTCTTTACAAAACTCCAGCTAGCTATGCTGGCTTATATTACACATGCACTGCCCTCCTTTCACTGGCACAGATGGCACTACCACATATTAGCAAAGGAGGCTACATTTAAATTGCAATTCCAGACAGCCTGATAGGTCATATTTCATGCTATTCAGAAGGCATCCTGGGATATTGTCTGGCCCCATTGTTGCAGTGTTCTTGGACTTACAGAGAACTTTAAGGATCTGTTCCTTAGTGATAACAGGGAGAGTTATATTTGATGGTATTTCCTGAGTGGAAGGTTGAGGGGGAGAGGGATAAAGCTGGAGCTGAATTTGTTGGCCAGTAGGTTTGCTATATCTTCTGGCTTAGTCTAAGTGGCTGCATTTACAGTGAGTTCTGCACTCAACTGTATTGCTATTGAGGTTGCAGACATAGCTAAAAATGCCTTGTGTTTGTCCTTGGCCTGGGAGGCCAAATTTACATAAAATATTATTAAATACATGTACCAACGTGATACTCTGTGTATATATGCATTTTGAGTCTGCATGGATGCAGCTGTGCATTTGTTTGTGCATTCAATGTACATGCCAACTTAGACATATGTGCGTATCTGTTATTGTACCTCGGTCAAGATGAAACAGGCCAAAGGAGCAGAACACTTACATAGATGCATACACATACTATATAGGTAGATACCTAGAAGATAGACAGATAGATAAATAGATTGGGACATAATTCAACAGTCACAAGTAGTCAGATAAGTAGGCAAATGTAAGCATATAGGCACATACAGACAGGTGGTTAGATAGCTAGACAGATAAAGTACATATATTGATAACATACATACATACATATAATATACTTGCATACATAAATATGAAGGGATATATCACGTATACATAACTGTGACTTTTAAGGTGAGAATAAACACAATTAGCCACCCACTACCACCAACAGCTGCTAGGAGTCCTAATGAATATTTCTACTCCAGAATCATTACTCGATTCCAAACTGCTTACAAGAATTCTTAATTGACACAAATGGTTAGCAGAAATAACCTGACATGAAACATCTTACCCATTTGAATGTAAGGATTAGAATGTCAACCAGGAAGCTAATTCATTGATTAGCTAGCTGATTATAAGTAGCTGTTTAAATAAATGGCTGTAGCAACACTGTGTTTAACTCACAGATCACTGAAATAAATGCATTATTTATCTTTGTAAGGTATTGCCAAAGTTATGTAAGCAGCACATTCGGAAAGATGGCTGGCCAAGACACTTTTAAAAACTGCAAAACCTAAGCACTCTAAAGCTCACGTAAAGTGTGAGGCATAAATGTAAAAGAAAGCCATATATTGTACTAAACACATTGTGTTACTTGATATGTATGTACTACTGCAGTGTGATATAAGCTCTGTAAGAGCAAATGTTTTGTGATAAATATCAAAAAGAAAGATTGTGTGGCTATGAAATGTGTGTTGAAAATAAACACCATATTTTTATAATGAAGCAAAAGGCCACAACAAAGGAAATGGCCATTTGCATTATAACTGTATAAAGTCTACAGTGGCACAAACTGGAGTGGATAAAGAAAATGAAGCACTGATATTCCTTCACTGAAATCACACTGGTAGGAGATACAACTGTGTGTGTGTGTGTGTGTGTGTGTGTGTGTGTGTGTGTGTGTGTGTGTGTGTGTGTGTGTGTGTGTGTATGTGTACATTTGTGTTTTTCTGGCACAGCTACTAATGTCACTCTTTCACTGTTTCAGAAAGATGTTTGTTTATGGTTATGTGACTAGCTAATATAAGTGCAATTTGATTGCTTTACCATGAAGTCACATAACATCCTTGCCAAAGGGCCAGAGTCAAAATAAAGTTCAGACGCTAGCAATGACTGAACTCAAAATGCTTATATAAATGTGTGGTATGAGCAGGCCTGTCTCAGAATTAATTTATTTAGGTAAAGCATTAATTTTCTAACACCTGGACATAAAACATAAATTCTTAGTTAAGTTAAGACATACAGTATAATAGATGCATACATGAACAGATAGACACTCATTCAATTATTTAATTCTGAATAAGTGAGATGTGTTGTGATGGTCTTTTTCAGTCATGCCTAGTTACAGAGGAAAAGTAAATGTAAACATAAGTTATGACAGTCTGTGCTAATCAATATCCGTAGTATTCATAAACAAAGTACATAGATATATGCCAGCATAAAGTTTATTATGCCCTGCTATGAAATTGACATAAATCATGGTAGTCCCCAGCGGCATAGAAGAGCCTTTCCATTTTACTGAATGGCTCACTGGAGCACCTGGTAACCTGACACACACTAAGCACTTATGTGCTTGGGCTGTCAGGTGTCACTGGGCAGTATGATAGTGTAACATAATTCATATGAAGCAGTTTGCTACAGACCAGTCTGCTTTACCAAGAAGCTATGTGCAGCTCCTTGGTAAGGTTACTAAGGTAAGTGTCTTATATTGTTCTATACAAACTTTTAGGTGCACCATTAATAACTCAGTCAAAAGCAGACCTGTTAAAAATGCAAACATCCCTCGTCTGCCAGGGATGTAATAATATAAATCAGAATCTTAGTGACATATTACAAATACCAAGGCTGACCTGCTTGACAGCATTTTCTTTCAGTTAAAGGCATCCTAAATGTATTACACTGACGGGTAGTTGGTAATTTTGGGCTAGATGAGCTACAGCAAGTGAGAAAGTTGCTGACTGTATGTACTGTCTGTTTTCAATTAAAAGAGCTGCCCTTAATGACAGCTTCCTTAATGAAGTATTAAAACTATTTTACTGCTTTAGAATTTCTTCTTTTCAACAAAGGGCAGTAGGACAACCATGAAGAAAAGCAGTTTCTCAAAATGTATTAAAAATAGAAATATTACTTAAAATGTGCAGTGTAAAAGTTATAGCAGTGTCCCTGATGTAGCAACCAATTTCCAGAGTTCACAACAAGTGAATGCACAACCTGTCATCACCCTAGTGATTTTAAATGTCAATCTATTCGGGTTAATGTTAATGATTTCATTTCAAAGGTGATATTGTTAGCTTATACATAATCACACCTCACCAACTTGGTTTATTATGGTTTATTTTATTTTTATTTGTAGTTTGTTAACCGGGAAAGTCCATTCGGCAATATTGAGCCCTTTTTCAATGGAGGCCCAGGAAGAAAAGCTCCAAGTACATTCAAAATTATTTTATCAGTGAATACAAGAAAGTATATACAAAATTTGAGCAGTTAGTACAAGAAATACAAATAATACTGGTAGTTTACACAATTATAGGAGAGGAAGCTCTATGTACAATACAATATTTGATGGCAGTTAATACAGTTATTTTACCAGTTAATACAAGAAAGTATATACAAACTATGAGCAGTTAGTACAAAAAACAAATATTATTGGCAGTTTATACAATTATAGGAGAGGAAGCTCCATGCATACTACAATATTTGTTGGAAGTTAATCCAGTTATAGGAGAGAGCTGCAAGATACATTCACATTTATTGGCAGTTAATACAATGGAGAATAACTGTGTGAAAGGAAATAGGAGAAATTTAGGAGGGATGTGACTTAAATATGATTTACTGACAGAGAGTGTTATATTTTAAGCAGAGATTAATTGCACTGGTAAATATGTTGATTTGATTTTGAAACAGTTATTTTGTTTTTGAAAACCAAGTACTTCCAAGAAGTAGAGGGAGTATTATTGGAGAGCAATGGCCCCAGTTCTATTGATACTGCAGTTGTACAATCAGATAATGTTTTCCAATATGGCAATGTTTTTTTTTTTAGTTTTGTTAAATTTTACTTTTGAGATTCGTTGATGATGCATTTAAAATGTGTTTTGAAATGAGACTTATCTGAATAAAAGTTTAGAACAACTGCAATGTAAACTGTTTCTTAAAAAAAAATTTTAGTGTCTGCAAAAAAGTATTATTTTTAGGTATTATCATTAAAAAGAGTCTACACAAGCAAATGCCTGCTACTATAAATTCATTTAAGATGTGTGAGTAATGTATAATTGGAACATCACTGTATACATCCAGGTTATCTTTAGAGTCATTATTGAAGCATCAGTTTATTAAAATAAATAATTTTACCACATCAGATGCAGTGTTTTACAATTGTTTGTTACTTTCATGAAGAAAAAGAAATGGCCACAGGATGCTCTACTGAAATTGTAGAAGCAGCTACAGAAGAAGCACTATCAGGAAGATCCAACTTGTATAAGAGCTATGCAAATGCTTCTGTTGAAGAAAATGCTGACAATATAAGCAGAGATTTACATACAACCAATTCTGACACTAATAAAATAATGGGGGATGGTTCTAACATAGAACAGTGATACTCTGCATATTAAAAGAATTATTCAGAATAAAATGGAAAATTTTGCAAGAAGGTACTGACAGTTCCAAAAATGTAGGTAAAGAATCTATAGGAAGGTATTGACACAGCATCAAAAAGCCAATGCACATTTACTTGTAATAGATACAAGCAATATAAATACACTAGTAATGCAACTTCCTTTTTGTGGTAATATACATCAAAGTTATTGTGTTCCAGGTTATTTTAACTGTGCATATGACAATGTTGTGTATACAGTACATTGTACTTCATGTGATGTACTTTATGAAGACAGGATTCTTAGAAAGTTATAAACAATAATTTATAAGCCTGTTTATGCCATTAAGGACACTTTGGAGTCCAATGCCTTGCTTAGACATTCATTAGTATAAAGCAATTTTAATAGATTTTTCCTATGTGTTAAACTTGATAAAATCAGATGCTAGGATAGGTGACATTGAAAATGTATTGGATTATAATAAATATTGCTGGCAAATCAAACTCAGTACTAACAAAATACACAGGCTGAATGTTCAGTTAAACTTTAAAGCAGTGATAAAAATGATCACTGAAGCATTAGTATTCAGGTCACACAATGGTATGTGCTATTTTTGTTGGTTATTAGTAACTTTAATTGAATTATTAAGATTGCCTGTTTTATGTTATACCTTTGTCAGAAGAAGACCTTGTGTTACAGGAAGAAAGCTCTTATTTTTTTCAGGAAATAAATAGCTTTTCCTTCTCTGAGTCTGTGTGGCCCATTTGTATTTACACTTTGTCACTTGGTTGCCTGCATCTTGCTTGGATTTTGTTGGATTATGGGTAAGCCAGCGGCTATCTGGCTGTAACTCCGTGCATGGCTAAGTTAAGCAGAGGCATCTGTGCTTTCATTTCTCCTAGAAATCAATGTTCACATACCAAGTCCAACAATGCAGGAACCTAAGTGAAACACTTACAGTTGATAATGTCTAACTATTTGCTTTTAATTGGGGGAGTAAGTCAGTTACAATAGGGTTAGTTGGCTGGCTACTACCCCATTTAGTCTGTTAAAGGAGAAGGAGATGAGAATAGTTTAACAGTCTCTTAATCTCACAATTCTATTCAACTCAGAGTTGGGCTGACCTTACTGCACACCATACATTTGTCAAATGATGATAACAAGAAATAATTAATTATAACAAGAAGTAGTTAACAGTATTGCTGTCAGAACTGTTGCTTTTTGAACAGTGTGTGTCATGTGGCTGAACTCGGTGAGGTAAACAAAACCTAGTGCAAGGAAAAGGTCTGCATCACATTAGTCAAACAAGTTAATTGACAAAATTATATTAACTAAGCAATGTTGAAAGTGTCATATGCATACATAGTACAACCTGTCCAGGTCTTTATGGGTTTTACTTTAACAAAGTCCACATATACATTAGGGATAACTTTAATAAAATAACAATGTCAATATATGAAGTAAAAGTAGCTAAATTTAAAAATCAATAAATTTAAAAAGCTTTCCTAGTTGTAAAGCTGAATTTTAACTACCTATCCAGTTAAGACATATACATCCTGATCATTAAATGTGGAGGGCACAGTGAAATAAACCATACAATTGCACAACCATGTAGGTACTATTTTAACTTCAGCAGCACTGCACACGTGAATACACTGTCAAATGCAGAGAAAAGTTATATTTATTTATTTATTTACTTAGTTTTCTAGTTTGTTAGCACTTGTAAGTGATAATGTTGAACATTCTGAGTGATCTCTCAGGACAGACCAGCACTGTTATCTGCTAAAGAGGCATGTTAACCAAAATGAGTTATAAATGCTGGAGTTATGAAAACTTCTTATTGACACATTCAGCCTAGCTTTTTATTTATTGATTGAAATAGCCACACATTATATATTCTGAGTTATTGCCGACTACTAAAATAAAGATGGTTAATGAATGTACACTGGCTAGATGGTTCTGGCTTAAATATAACAATATATCACAAAAATCTGCAATGCAGAGGTATTACAGAATTACTCTGGAAATGTTTTCCTGGTAAGACAACTTTGGCTTTTGGAGATAATATGAAGAAGACCTGCAATAGTAGCAATTTGAAGTTTAAAGTGCTTAGGCAAATGGACTCCTCCTTTCTTAAATTATAAATCATGAGGATAAATGTTCTGATACCAAATAAATGCTAGAAATGACATTACTAGTTTCATTAATATCAATTATCCTCAGTAAGGTTGTTGCATTGCTTTTATAAGCAATGCCAGAAGTGTAAGTAAAGAACTAACAATGACATCAAATATGCTTGTATATACAGACCACTTTTATAATGTTAGAAATTAAAAATAAATACACAACAGTCTATTGTATTCTAAAACACAACTAAACTTTGTACAGTTAAGGCAATTTAATGCAAAATTTACACAATGACTCATGTTTTGTAACAAGTCCGTCATTGTAAAAACAAATGTTCCTCTCTGTCCAAATTTTTGGTGTGTATCTGTCTCTGTGCATATGTCTGTACATATACATATTATGTATCTTTTGGCATTGATAGAAAATGAAGATGAACACTCAAGTGTTTTGTAATTACTCTAACATCCATACAGAGGGATAATAGTAAGAAAGAGGCATGCTCTTTGGGAAAGTTAGATACAGTGTAACCAGACACCCATTTCCTCTGCAATTACAGCCTTTTCTAGCATATGTGCACAGAGAGTTTTAAAAAGTTCACGACCAGAAGTGGGATAGTGTTTACTAGAAGTTCACCCCAGCAATTCTATCTCATAATGTTTTCTAGTCTGGAAATACAGCTCCCAGAATACCTAGTATGAAAGACCAACCTTTGGATGTGCCACACTAAATGGCCCACTGTGGACATGCTGCCATTTGGATTACTACTTTCATAACTCTGTGTTTATTCTTCACTGCGGTTTTTGTGTTTTCTACCTATCATTTTACTGACCTGTACTCCCACAGGGACATTCTGGCATGTTTTGTACATCACAACTTCCCGCATTGCAATCCTGCCTTCTGCATTTGGTCCATGTTTTACCTTTGTAGTGCTTTTTAGCTCAGGCACGAGAGCTGGCCTAGAGCTTCCAAAACTCATGTAGTGTTGTCTAAGATGGTCAGGCTTCCCCTACTATCCCATTTGAGGAGGGACATTGTTACAAGAATCTAGTAACCCATCCTAGCTGGAGCTTAATAATGTTTGTTCAGTGTACTGTTTGAGTGGCTGGATTTCCCTGTCTTGCTGCTGTGAGTCACAGAAGAAAATAGTCCTAAAATGGATAACACTACCCCGTTACTTTCTTTTCTACTGCCTTGACCAATGCCAGTAGAGACAGATAAACTGATAGATTATTTCAAGCAGAGTTGTTATACTGATTAATAGAATGTCATGCTATTATAAGATAACAGAAAGTATTCTTGGAAGATGAATACAACTTAGCAAAATACTTCAATACTCCCCTAGTATAGTTGCAGTGTTTGGTGTAATATCAACAGAAAGGGTAATCATGATGGACTTGGTAAAATATATTCTTATACAGCTACAACCAAGGACGGATGACCCAGCAGTTAAACACAACGTATGAAGGTTTAAGAACTGACTCACTCTCCCAGACAATGCAGAGTTGTACATATGAGCTGGACAGAGGGCACTGGGATAACAGCTTTTCCTATATAAGCACCTGCAAAAACAGCCACTATAATTTGTGAGAGCTGTAGTGGGAAATGTGAGCTCCTTTACATCATCAGCACCACCATAGCAACACGAAGGGTCTAGACTGGTATTTTCCAAAAGCCCATCAAAAGAGAGGTAGAGAGCATGGCTACCAGGTGTTTGAAGTGGTTTTACTAAAAGGCTATATGTTAAAAAAAAAGACGGTTATGAAATGGAGAACCAAAGTGAAAATAAATCTAAGAAGCTGAAAGACCTGTTTCAACTAAGACTCTGGTGCACTGATTGCTTGCAGTGTCAGAATTAGATTTTTTTCTCCTCATCATTAGCTTTTACCAGTCTGGGAAAAAATCTTTTAATGATCACAAATACTACGTCATACCTGAGATGAAGGATTATGAAGTCAGTGGATAGTAATACAGAAGATGAGACTAGAGTATGCTTAATATACCACCTCTGAGAAAAACTGGCACGTCCGAGGTACTAAGACAGATGTCAGTCCAAACCATTCTTTCTTGCTCAGAAGACCTAGACATGGCAGATCATGCATTTCCCATGCAAGGTCTATCTTTACCTAGCAGGAATCACTTTCACAACCTGCCTTAATTGTTTTGTGCTGGCCAGCCTCACAAAAGACTAACTCTTCAGAGAAACCTGAACTGAGAAAACATTGACGAGATTAGCAGGTACTAGGGGATGGCAGAATGGTAGCCTTTCCAGGTCTTACCTGCCTAAAGTTATATCAGTGATCTACTGTTATGACAAGTTCCTTACACCACTGTACTATGTTTTTTACACAGATCACCTTGGGAAAGGTTACCAAAGCAAGTCATCACCTTGGGGAAGGTTACCAAAGCATTTTTGTTACACAGATGTCTGATTCTTTGAGACAGGCTGTACAAGAGCCTGCAGGATTACTATGGCTAAGTCTGCCCTGACCATTGATAAAATACCCAGTCTATAGTGTTTGGGTGGATACCAACAGGACAGCTTGGTGCTTACTCACCTTATAAAAAGGGCCGATGGTAGTTATAGTATATCTCTTAGAATGTGGGCTGACATGACTTTTCAAAGCATTTCTGTGAACAGGATAGCAAAATTCACTATTATGGGCTAGCCATTTTGAGACTGTTTGTTTAGAAACTGGACTGCTTAGTTTTCCAGCTGCAAAGGAGGCAAACAGCTGATCATTTTCCTTATATCTTTGGTTCTGTGCAGTTAATACCTCAATTACCTGTGAGCACCCAATGACTACAGACAATTCCCTCTTATTTTGAGGACTAGGGGAAACACTGACAAGTGGACAGATTGGTTTAAGACTAGCTCTGTTACCACCACTAGGATAAAGGATAAGTTGACACGTAACATGATACTATCCTTGTGTAAGACTAGGAAGGTTTCTTTGCACTTGGGAATATGGAACTCAGTGATCCTCTTATTCGAGGTGATTATCACTAAAAAGGTAGTTTTCTGGGTCACTAACTTGAAGAGTGAATTGGCTGCTGGTTCAAAGGTGGGGTGAATTAATTTCTCCAATGCATATGTCCCACAGTAGAATAACAGGAGTCTTTACCTCTGCTTGAACCAAACGATAGTTATACTATTAACTTCAACAAACTCAGGAATGCTGTCTCTGTCAGATTTTCAGACTTATCTTGAGGAATACAATGTACACTTTGTATCACAAGGCCCAATACTTATCGGTACAGGCTAAGCTGTGGAAAAGATGTAAAACATGTAAAGGGTTGTGCTCAATGCTGGAAACAATGAAAAGGTTAATTACAACTGCTTGAAGACCAAGGCTGAGAACTTTATCATGGACAGTGTGTCAAGTAAGGGCATTAACATAAAATCAGTCACTGTAAATCTTATTCAAAACGAATCTGTTATTCGAATTTGAAACCTAGTGCTCCACAAACATATCTCCCAATAGAAGCTACCCAAATGCACATGCATTGCATATCTGGGGAAAATTCCTAAAAAGATTTTTGCAGGGGGCTTCCCCTCATGTGGGAGGACTTCCTTCTATACCCCCTTTATTTATTTATTTTCTAACCAATGCAGAGCTCTGATCCTCAGACTTAGCTCAGGAGTACTATTTGGTTAAGTGACTTGCTCAGAGTCACACAATATGCAAATGGAATCAGAAAGAATCAAACACTGGGTCAGCAGACACAGCTTATTAACAGTTTATAGCCTTAATCTGCCATGCTAACTACCAGACCTTGCATATATAATAACTCTTCAGCTGCACAAACCTAGGAAGAGAAAAAAAAACATTCTTTAAAGGTGAAGCATAGCTCACAGTAGTGCAGTTTTGCCATACAGCTAAAACAGAGCAAACACATTTTGGGAGCCAATGCCTCAGGTACTACCTTTCCGGGAACTACATTTGAAGAGATACAGTGAACTCATTGGAAACAGAACTAAAAAGATAACATTTACTGTCATGTATAGCAGGTGGGTGTTACATTTTAAAATGCTACCTTATAGCTTCTTGTTCTGGCATGGAGATAAGCATGGTGCACCCCTTCACTGTATTCCCTAAGGGCTTTCAGACTGTGGAAAGAGATAATTTATTAAGAAACTGTAGATGGGGCTTGATGCATCAACAAAATTTCCTACAAATATACTGTGGAGTTATAGATGCTGGCAACAAATGTAGACAAACCTGCACGACCATGGACCGTTTCCATAATACAATCTGCTGATGAAATCTTGCATACTTTCCAAGATGATGCACTACTCCCACCCCCCATAAATATTTTAACCTTACAGGACCTCATGGAATCGGGTCTATATTACTTGAACAAAGTTTTCTAACTTCGAATACCATGGGAGACACCATATGGTCGAAGTTAGAAAACTTCGAATACTGAAAAAAAAAAGAAAGAAAAGACTAAACCCTAAACTAAGGGTTGTACACAGGGGGGCAAGCCCCCCTGCACCCCACACTCTTTAAATATAACAACTCAGAGATTGCACTATAATGCGGTAAAGGGAAGACTTCCCTTTACTGCACTGTAGTGCGATCTTGGAGTTGGTATATTTAAATAGCAGGGAGTGTGGGGGTGCAGGGGGGCTTGCCTCCCTGCTTTAACATGTTAGGTGACCTTTTTGTTTTTGTTTTTTTTTTCAGTATTTGAAGTTTTCTAACTTTGACCATATGGTGTCACCCCTACGGTATTCGAAGTTAGAAAACTTTGTTCAAATAATATAGACCCATGGAATCAGCTTCTTACAAACATGAGATAACAATTTTTTACCCAATACTGACATCACAGAAATATCAGCATTATATGTGGCATGTTTTGCAAGTGGAAAAAGTCTGTACCTTTAATGTCATCACCAGTTATACTGTATTATATAAAAGCTTCAGAATGAAGCTGCAGGTTAATACACTATGATGCAAAATGTACCATAGGAAGAAAAATATTTTTGAAGAAGCATTTGAAGATGCAACCTATATCCTCAAAGTACACTGTTGCAAATAGTAAACTAAAGATATCAGCACAGACAGAAAAAATTAGAACATATGCAGGTAAATATAAAAGGACAAAATGAGCTATTTATTGATGACCCAAAGAAGTTTTATACAGAGCTGGGAAACAAGGCAAAAGGAATAGAAACACCACCAAAAAAAAGAATAAACAGACACAATTTGGACAAATATCTATGAAGATCCTGTGGAACTATGCAGTACTTAAATTGATGGTGAAGGGCCCCCAACCCAGCAAAAGGTCATACCTCTGATGATTCGGTAGTTGCAGTTGCTGAAGTAGCCCACAATGCTATTAAAGGTATTCAATGTCTATCTGCTCAACAGATTAAGAAATTGAAGAATTACCACAACATGGATTTATAAGCACCTTATTCACACTTATTGAACAATATCTAGATGTTAAAATACAGAAAGTTTTCCAAAAGGATGACCTGTCTGAAGTTGAGCAGGTTAATGTGTATGAGCAAGTGATGTAGTATTATTTCATACCTAAAAGGCTGAATGACCATGAGGTTGCTAGTTTAATTGTATCACTAACATTGCTTGAACATATCATCATCCTCTGAGTCAGCCTCAGCATCTTTGGATACTGATGACATTTTCACATATCATCATGGGTCAATAAATAAATAAATAAATAAACAAATAAATAAATAAAATGATGCTTATCAAAATGAAAAAGTTTGCTGATGTCACAGTACAGAATGACAGTGGTGAATTTTTATACCACAGGTTTCTCATGTATAAGCTAATTAAGGTTATTCCAACATCATGACCTAAACCACACCATCTCTAAAAACAGGCAATTGAGTGAGATCATTTCATTACAGCATCGTCTGAAATGAAGGTTCTCAAAAGTACAGTTGTGTACACTTACCATAAATGTAGAAGCTTGAGTGTATTCACTGTTGCAGTCATCACATTTGGGTTATCTGCTTGCAGTAGTCCTCAGTTGGCCTGATTATCAAAGTCTTGGGTCCTGCTTCAGTTGCTGTCTCATCTTCCATGACATCAGGTAGTCAGGGGTATAAAGCATGCAGTCGATGCCATTACATTAGTTTTTTCTTTCCCCAGATGTCAGGTGCCCCCATAATGGGAAGCAATTGAAAGTTACACCTCCAACAAAAAAGCAAATACACCAAAAATCTTTAAGCATAGTAAACAGGAATAGAGGTATAAAACTCCAGTCTTCACTTCGAGAGTTTTAATAACACTTAAAACAGGACCCAACAAACCAGTGAGCGCTTTCACGTACAAAAACGTTTCATCAGACTTCAATGTTTAACATAATCTGATAGTTATTTTATAACCGTGACCCAATCACTGAGCATCCAATCAAATACAGGACACATAATTCAAATTTAAAAACAAAAACAAAAACCAAAACAAAAACAGAAAAACACTTTTTATGCATCACTGCCTCTTAAAATTATTTAAAATACATATTATTTGTAAAAACATTATTGTAGAGGTTTACTATAGGCAGTTGACAAATCCATGTGCTGGGAGGTTAGACACCCTGACATCTGGTTGTCCACTATGATGGACAGCTTTGGTTTGTGAAATAGAGTAGATAAGTCAGCAGAAGTGGGTGTAGGAGCATGTTGGGCTTTTAATGCGGGGAGATGTTCCTGGACAGGTTGCAGATTCTCCCATGCTTGTTCAAAGTGTATGGGCGCACATTCAGTGATGCAATGTGATAGGTGTGAGAGTCAGTTTGGGGGTCAGGCACCTCCTTTCCGGGCCAGAGAGGATGGAGTGGGCATCCCATGGGAATGCAAGGGGTGTGGGGCAGGACCAATTTTCATGGCCAAAGTGGGGTCCTTTCAGGGAACTAGGGGGTGCCCAGGGGACCCATTCACCTATTAACATCCAGGTCCTGTTGGAGCTGCTGGCTCAGTATCTGCTGTTGAGGGGATTTTTGATCAAGTCTAGTTTAGTGGGTGATGGTAAGGTGGGGACAAATTTGAAGTCAGTGCGAGGGAGGGAAGATGTTCTGGGAGCTTTGATTGAGAAGGAGTGCCAGGTGGGTGGGTTGTTGGGCCCCTTTGATAGTCCACCACTTACTCAATTTAAAGTGTCACCTTTGGGTTTGGTTCCCAAGAAGAGACCAGGTGAGTTTCATTTAATACATCATTTATCTTACCCAGAAGGCAATTCTGTTAATGATTTCATCCCTGTGGAGGAGGTTAGAGTGACGTATGCATCCTTGGATGATACAGTCTGCATCATTAGAAGTTTTGAGGACCCTTGGCTGGTAAAGGTGGACATTGAGTCAGCCTTTCTTCTGTTACCAGTTTGGAAGGAGGATTGGCCATTATTGGGCATGGTAGTGGGGGATAGTTTTTATTTTAACACAACTATGCCAGTGGGATGTGCAGTGGCTTGTTCCACTTTTGAAAAGTCTAGTACAACAGAGGGTGGAAGGGCAGAGATCAATACATTACCTAGATGACAGCTTGCTAGTGGGTGAGGGGAAAGAGGGGGCATGGGTGGTGATGTGTGAGTTTGGGGAGATGTGCGAGGAGTTGGGAGTGCCATTGGCTAAACATAAGCTGGAGGGCCTGGCGATGGTGCTAGATTTCCTTGGATTGAATGTGGATGTGGTTCTAGGTTTATTTTGTTTGCTGGGAGAGAAGGTGATTCGACTACAGAAGAAAATAATATGGATGAGGTCCAAGAGTAAGGTTCGGGTGAGAGATGTCATGGAGTTGTTGGGGTTGTTGAAATTTGCTTGCAGGGCAGTCCATCCTGAACGTACATTTTGTAGATCTGTGGCTTTCCTTTTGAAAGGAGGTAAAAGTAAGCACCACAGGGTAAGGGTTAGCAAGTTAGCACAGGAGGACTTAGCTTTGTGGTTAAAGTATTTACAGCAGTTTAACAGGATCACATTTTGGCAGACAGACTGGGTAGGTTAAGGAGATTTACAGTTGTTTACAGATGAAGCTGGGGGTTTGGTTATAGGAATGCATTTTGTGGGGCAATGGTTTTCAGTGCCATGGCCTCATCATTGACCTTAGGAAAGGAAGCGAGATGTTGCCTTCCTGGAGCTTATGCCTATTTGGGCTGCATCAGTGGTGTGGCAGGATCATTTCAGGGGTAGGAGGGTAGTGTTTAATTTGGACAATATTGCTGTGGTGAGAGTGTTGCAGGTTAAGATGGCTAAATATGCATGACTGCTGTTGGTTCTTCATAAGCTAGTGTTGCAGAGTTTGTTGATTAATTTTTCTTTTACAGGAGACCATGTGCCAGGGGTGAAGGATGAGACAGCTGACAGCTTGTCTCATTTTCAATTTTTCAGGTTTCAGCAGGTGGCTCTGACAGCAGCAAGGGACCCCATGGTGGTACCAGATGAGATATGGCAGATTGGGCAGCAGTGCTCAGTGGGTTGGTGCAGCAGTCTTTGGCGGTATCCACCATGAAAGCATATGTTAGGGCGTTGCATGACTGATAGTTTTTTGAGGCAATTACTAGAAGAGGAATGTGTGTGGTTGGAAGATTTATTGTTGCATCATTTAGCAATGCTGAGGGTACAGGGCAAGGCAGTAAGATTGGTGAGAGTGGTTTTGGCAGCAATTGGTATGTTTGCTCGGTCGGCCAAATTAGAGGATTGGACTAAGTCCTGGATAGTTGGGCATGTGTTGAAAGGTTGGGGTAGAGGGGAAGACCTGTCTAGGGATAGCAGACGGCCGGTGACTACAGGAATTTTAAGAATGTTGTTACAGGGTTTAAGCGAAGTATGCAGAAGCTCAGAGGAATATGTGACATGGGGTATGTTGAGTGTATGGATGTACTGTGGAGCTTTTCATGTGCTAGAGTTACTGAGGTCATTGGTTTGGGATGATGTTCTGATATTGCCAAGGGCAGTGCACATTAGGCTGAGGTCACTGAAAACTGATCAAGAAGAGAAAGGGACATCTACAGTTTTGGGGGAAGTTAGGTCAGAATGGATGTGTCTGGTAGCGTGGGGAAGGAGATTGCTTTCATCTAGAGAGGGTAGGGCACATGAATTCCTTTTACATCAGTAGGTGGTAGGACGTTAATGGGGGAGCAGTTGAATTTAGTCATGAGAAGGGATCTTTTCAGTGTGAGCTTAGATGGGGACAAATTTTCTACTCACTCTTTCAGGATGGGTAGGGCATCTGATCTAGTGAAAGGAGGCAGTTCGATTGAAGTCATTAAGGGGGTGGGGCGGTGGTCTTCTAAGGCATTTTTGACTTAAATTAAATAGGGATTGGTATATTTATTTTGTTGTTAATTTTTTTTTTTTTTCGGAGAAAGGATTATCATTTTAGGCCATTCTTTCATGTATTGGGCAGCTAGATGGGCTGCGGTTAGGACCAATGGCATGGATTTGGGCTTGCAGCATTTTGGATGGAAAGTTACCTGGCATAGTATTAGAGGGCTGATGTGGAACCGGATACTTCAGGTATTTATGATGTTACAGAGCCAGTGGGGGTTGCCTCAAATTTTGTTGATTCACCTAGCGGGGAATGATTTGTGCGTGATACCAAAGAGGCAGCTAGTTCATATTTGTGAAGATTTTTTAGGCTTAAGGAAGCTTTATCGATCAGTGTGTCTGGTTTGGTCGGAGATTATTCCTAGGTTAGTTTGGAAGGATGCAAAAGAAGCTTTCTGCAGTTGAGGGGGCTCATAGGTATGTGAATTGTATGCTGGCAAAACAGTTGAAAGGGACGGGAGTGTGTACTGTCCGGCACAGTGAGTTTGATGACAGGGATCCCATGTGGTATAGGGCAGATGGGGTTCACCTTAGTGAATTTGGGCTTGATTTGTTTAATTTGAATTTGGGGTTGTTTTTGGAGGTCTGGTTAGTGAGGGTAAGGTGTGAGGGGGAACAGCCCATGGGGTTGGTGGGCGGAGAAGAGGGACAGGTTTACCCGCATTCTGTTCCCCCCTGGCGGATAATTGGTGGAAGGAGTTTGAGGTGGCGAAAGATTGCTGGTGGAGGTGTTTTGGACTTGGTGGTTTTGGATTGGTGAAGAAATGTTGAAGGTGAGCAGTGGAACGCTGCCTTGTAAGTGTGCGGATAAGCGAGCAAATGGGGGATGCTTTTTATTCCAAGGGTGGGTGAGTAGTTATACTGCCCTTATGGTTAGTTTTTTTATGTTTTCTCTTCCATGGAATTGAACTTGTGTTGTGTTTAATAAAGTTTGATACACTTATCATTTATTATGTTAAACAATAAAGTCATCAAAAGTCTTTTGGTGTTTGAGTGGTTTATTAAAGTGGAACGTGCCAAATTAAGTTTGGAACAGATGAAGTTGTCATGGGACATCGTTAATGGGGGGAGGGGGTAGCTGGGAATTAAGGGGAATAAGCAGGTAAGGTTAGTAATTAAGAGAGTTTTGAAGGGAGTAGGCATGAAAGGGTTAAGCAGGTTGGAGGCTATAGGAGGAAGTGAGGTAATGCAGGGGGTGGGGCTTGAAGTCTTTTGAGGTGGGATTTGGTTGTTGGGAGTCACATTTGGTGTGATCTTGCTGCCCTCCAAGCCCATCACGTTTAGGTATTGCATTTTGAGTGGAGAAGAGGGACAGACTTGCCCCTTCTGTTCCCCCTCTGGTGGATAATTGGTGGAAGGAGTTTGAGGTGGTGAAAGACTGTTCGTGGAGGTGTTTTGGACTTGGTGGTTTTGGACTGATGAAGAGATGTTGAAGGTGAGTGATGGAACGCTGCCTTGTAAGTGTGAGGATAATCGAGCAAATGTGGAACACTGCTTATTCCAAGGGTGAGTGGTTATGCTGCCCTTATGGTTAGTTATTTTATGTTTTCTCTTCTAAGGAATTGAAGTTGTGCTTTGTTTAATAAACTTTCATGCATTTATCATTTATTATGTTAAACAATAAAGGTCGTCAAAGGACTTTAAATGTTTGAGTGGTTTATTAAAGTGGAACGTGACAATAATAAACTAAAGAAGAATAAGGATAAAATGTAAGTTATCAAAAAGGTAATTGTGAATTAAAATAAGTCTAGTTTGAGGCACTTTTTAAAGCTGGAAAAGATGGGGCTACTTCTTCAGCCACAAGTTCATAATGGTCATACATGCAGTCCCTTTGCAATGCTGATGCAGAAAACATAAACAATGCCCAAAGGTTCCTAAACATATTTCACATTACTCCAGACTGAGAGAAAAAGTAAAGGTTTGTCCAAATCATTCAGAGTAAAAGAGAAAAAAACTCTACAGTGGTACGGTGATTGCCAGGCAAAGACAGTGGCTGTGTATTCAGTATTAGTAAGACACTTCTAAGTCACATCATACCCACCCACCCCCAAATCTCTCTCTTTGACAAAAGGATCACCAGACAGAAAGGAAGACAGCTGCCCTGTGTTCATGTTAACTAAAATCAAACACAACATTTACCTTTGGATAATGCCTTTCACATTAACAAACAGTGCATGCACCAGCACAAACAAAGGGAGAAGGAGTAAAGAAAATTAGTAATGGAGAAGATAAAGACATAGAAAATAAAGTTGTGGATTACCTGCGAAGTGAAGGAGTTAGTGTACAATATCTAAATCTGATAACAACACAGCATGATAGAATAATGAATTCCCAAATTAAGGAGAAACCAGTGGAGCTGGAAGCATCTGATCAGTTGCACTATGAAGATACTTTGGAATCTTCACTAGGAAACCAGTTCAAATGTTCAGTTTGAGTTGCACAGCAAGGGAAGGAACAGGAAACTGTGGCAACTCTGATGCAGTCAATGTTGTGCAGTGATAGGCCAGATAGTTCCCACATGAAAGAGCAATGGATGACACAAGATGAAGCTGAAAAGAATGTGACACAGGAAGATTTTCTGGAACTTTCTGTAGAATGCCTGCTGGAAATGGAGAACAAAGAATGTGCCCTTAGTTTAGATGATCTAAGGGAAGAATTGTTTGATTTAACAGAGATGGATAGACATATTAAGATCAATGAAAGAAATAAACTACAGAAAGTCAATAAGACGGCAAAATATTAAAAGTCTGATAAAACAAATGAACAAAGTAATCAAGACTGTTCATAGACATTTGTGTGTTATAACAGAAGTAGATAGGAAATATTACTCTGCAGCTAAATTGATAACAGATAAAAGTCTTACTACAAAAATAGAGGGCAGTAAGGGAAAGCAAGGGGACAAATCAAATGCCATCATGCAAGTATCAACTAGAGAAAACTATAAAGCAACTAAGACAAGAAGTGTCTCTGTTAGAAGACTACAGAAGAAAGAACAGATCATCAAAAATACTTTGAAAAATAGATGTGACAAAAGCAACGAGCATTATCGGAACAGACAAGTTTCTATCATACACTCTTGCAAATAGTAAACTGAAGATATCAGCACAGGCAGAAACATTTAGAACATACACAGGTAAAAATAAAAGTACAAAATATGCAATTTATTGATGACCCAAAGAAGTTTTAAACAGAGCTGGGAAACAAGGCAAAAGGAATAGAAACACCACCAAAAAAAGAAGAAACAGATTTTGGAGAAATATCTATGAAGATCCTGTGGAACATAACAAAGATGCTGACTGGATAGAAGAAGTAAAAGAAAGAATAAGAAGTTTACATTTTCAGGAGAAATTGAAACAAAATTAAGAAAAGCTCCTAAATGGAAAACCCCAGGCCCAGATGCAGTTCCTAACTTCTGGCTAAAAGTATTAACATTTTCACATGAAGATTTAGCCATGAGTAAGATCTATTTATATGTACATCCCAAACAGACGCCAATCTGGTTAACAACAGGAAAAATGATACTCCTTAAGAGTGACCCGTCAAAATTTCCTAAGAACTATAGACCAATAACTTGCCTTCCAACGATTTATAAACTATACAATGGAATTGATGCCAACAGAGTTTACAATCATTTAGAAGAAAACTCAATCATGGGAATAGAACAAAAGGGCAACAAAAGAAAGTCATATGGAACAAAGGATAATTTTTTGCTAATTAAAGCCATAATGGAGAATTGTGAAAAAAGGGGAAGGATCTAAGTATGGAATGGATAGATTACAAAAAAAGCATTTGACAGCATCCCACATTCATGGATAAAAAAGTGCTTAGAAATGGATAAGATGCACCCTACATTGATCGATTACATTACAGTGACTATGAAACAGTGACAAACCACTTTGCAGCTAAGCTATGATAAAGGACAAATTATTATCCCAGGGATAACAATTCAAAGGGGATATTTCATGGAGACTCTTTGTCAACCCTGCCCTTTTGTCTTGCCGTTAACCCATTAAGCTGTCTACTTAATAGATTAGGTCATGGCTACCACCTGGCTCCCAGAAAGCTACAAAGTGTAAAGACTTCTCACCTTCTTTTTGTGGATGATTTAAAACTGTATAGTTCATCAGATGAGGAAATGAAAGCACATCTGCAAGTTGTCCAAACTTTCTCAGATGATATAAGAATGTCATTTGGTCTCGATAAATGTGCAAAAGCAACCTTTAAAGCATGAAAGCTGCAGCAACAAGAAAATATCAATCTGTGACTGGAATGTGATATAAAAGAACTTGAGCAAGAGGGAGTGTATACATATCTGGGAAATGACGAAGGGTCAACAACAATTCATGAACAAATGTGAATATAACTTAGTAAGCAATATTTTAGAAGACTAAACAGCTCTGACATTTAATTACAAAGTCCAAGCTATAAACTCATTTGCTCTTCCTCTTCTAACTTATTTTTGGGGTGATTGACTGGCCCCAAAAGATATTGGATCAGTTGGACAGGAGAAAAAGAAAAAATTCTTCATGCTTATCAAATAATTTATAAAAATCACTGTATACCAAGATTATATATTTTCTGTTCTGAAGGAGGTATGGCCCTCCTTGAAATTAGTTACATGTACAGGTCAGTAATCCTAGGTCTGCATACATACCTGCTGACCTCACAAGATCCAAACATAAAGAAAGTTTTAAAACACGAAGAGATAAAGAGAACAAGTCTGACGTGATTTCCCTGCTTAGTTTAGCAGAAGCATATCGGTGTCATGTGATAATGGAAAGCAAACCAGAAGTAGATAAAAATCAGGCAGCAACTGAATGTGCCAAAAAACAAAAGAAAGAATATAAGGTGAAGGATCAGATGAGAAGGCAAGAGACGTGGAAAATGCATAAATATAATTGCAAATACAGAAAACTCCTGGAACAAACTCATGTTGCTCAGAGTCTAACACAGGAATAGTTAAGGAGACGTGAATTTAAACCAAGAGATGTAAAGTTAATACTGGCAGTGCAGGATAGTGGACATGTTGGTTTACAAAGTCCATTGAGCATGTCAGAGAAACAGACAAATGTAGGTTTTGCAAAACAGAAAATTGGAAAGTCGTACATCTTGTTGCTGGGTGGGATACACTAATGGCAGAGGGCCTGTATACTGAAAGGCAAAATAATGTGGCAAGACTGTTGCATTTGGGATTGTGCAAACACTATAACATTGAAGTAGCTAAGAAGCATTGGAAACATAGCCACGAAGCATTACAGAAAATGATGAAGTTTATATCACATGGGATCACCCATTCCCAACAGTCCAAAAATAGCTGTGAGAAAGCCAGATATAGTAGTCCAGGAAAAGAAGACAAAGGTAGCACTAATCACTGAAATCGCTACACCCAGTGATTATGGCGTCTTACGTACAGAGTGATGCAAAGTCATAAAATACCAGGATTTGCAGGCAGAAATGAAAGCAACTTGGAAGAAGGATGCCTAGACAGTCGCAATAGTAGCTGGAGCAAAGCAATTCTGGGCACATTGCGGGTGCTGTGAAGAGCACTTCTGGCTAATATTGAAGATTTAAACAATATTAATTTTTATGAACTTCAATCATACTTTGACTTCGGAATGGGATCCATTCCCATTTTGGTATTAGAAACCCAAAAGTCTTAGAAAAAAAAAAAAAAAAAAAACAGCACATTCAGTGAACCTATTGAGACCAAAGGCAAATACCGTGCACCCCTGAAAAACCCTATATGGTTATAGTTCTGGAAATAGTTGTTATGTTAGAATGAATCAAACCATATTCTCTGACAAGACTGCTAATTCCAAAACCTGATTATTGTGGTTTAGCAGGAACTTGCTCACCATTAACATGCAAGGCTATAAAGTTAATGTCAAGGTATTTGAAGCTGGGTGTTTTTTACTGCATGCACTGCTGAATAAATCTTTTTCACTCCCTATCTCTATTAATTTAAATAGCTGAAAAAGAGTATCCAAGTGTACCTGTTTTTGACTGCCCCTTACGATAACTCGACAACATAATTTCTCCCTCTCCCCATTTTTGGCTGTTGACAATGAGCACTTAAGTATCATTTTGCAGTCTTAAACTACTCACCAAGCTAAAAGACCTTTGATAAAATTGCTTTATACTGAGTGTACTTATACTGCTTACACTAATTTTAGTATTATATTACTGAATTTTTTACAATGATTTGACTACTGTTTTTTGCTGGTGGCAGGTGAAGGTTTCCAGGCTTCTTGTCTTGTATTGAACTTCAAATACTCAGTAGCAAGTCTACCCAAACATTATCGTAAAACCAAACTCCAAGAAGTTATAGTTATCCCTGCCCCCAGATTAATTCCAGTTTGTACCATGGGCCAGCACTTCCCTACAACTTCTGTAGACAGCCTGATGGAGATGGGTATCTTGAGACAGTTTAGAATTGTCTCATGCTGTCTAACTATCATTATTACTCAAACAGCATAACACAGTGTTTGTGACAGATGTACATATATAATATTCGTGGAGGCAAAAATCTAACCCATGGTAAACTTAGACACTACAATCGTCAGCTGTACACCAATTATCACACTTCTCCAAGGCCATCATGATACACAAGATCCACCATATGCCGAGGTTCTAAAGATCAACTTGCCTAACGTCAGATACGTCCAAAACTAAACAGAGGAATAAAGCACACTCAGAAAATAAGCCTTCATGTAACATAATGTGTTCCAACAACACAGATGTTGAGCCCATGAAGCAGGCATCGACCCAACCAAACATTCTTGCTATAGGCGACTCCACTGTAAAACACGAAGATGTTCCTCTTACCAAGCTGAGGAAAGAAAATGGTTACTTACATATTCTCGCAACCAGATTTGCAACCCGCGATAATTCCTAATGTTTGAGACAAACTATGTATGTTAACTTGAAAAGGGTTGGGTAAAGTGTTAAGTAGTATTCTGTGATATTGTTTATGGGTTTGGAAGAGGAATAATTGCCAAATTCCTCTTTGTGAGTAGCGTCCTTTACCGACGTAAGTTCTTGAATAATACAGTCAAGATGCCTTCTGCTTCTCAGGGTGGTGAAGAATGATCGTTTTTTTTTTTTACATTTTATTAAATCTTTATTAGACAGATTGAGACCGAAACTTCATAGACCAAAAGAAGTCGGCAGAAAAATGATTACACAACAGTAACAATAATGCAAAAAAATAGCACTTTCTACATTACAATTGTAAGCAATATAGCGTACATTCACAGTGCTACACTGCCTTAAAAATCCTGCATTCCTGATTCCAATATTACCAAAGGGAAGATAGTGAAGAATATAAGGAGTGACTTTTACTCACTAGTAATCATGACAATGAAAGGCGCCTGTAAGGAGTAGTAAGTAATGGGGCACAGCCATTCTCTGTAGCGGGAATCGTGGGGCAGAAGTATTAAACGTTATCCCACTTCACACACATACTTGCTTAAATCTGAAGTTATTTACTCACAACTGCCATTTACAGTAGTAACAAGAGGTGCTGTAAATGGGGAATGATTCCTATACATAGGCACACATTTAACAATCACAGATTACGGAGTGAGCATGGAAAGGGGTTTGAAATGTGCCACTTCTCCTGTTGGGAATGTGCTGAGTTTGTTGACTCGTAACATTAACAATGACTGCAAAGCAGCAGTCATGTGCATAGTTCAGCCAAGGGCGCTACCTGGAAAGAGGAAATTTGCCATTATTCCTCTTCAAATGTGACAAACAATTTGACAGAATGCTTCTTAACAGTTTACACTCCTCTTCTTACATTAATAGACATAGTGTTGGGGAAAACATTATAAACTATGACACCTCAGGAATCTGGTTGCAATAATACGTAAGTACCAGAAAATGTGATGGTTAGTTACTTGTCTGGTGCCAAGATCCATCAGATCATGCATGGACTCAAGTCCTTGAACAAGTACCAGTATGATGCTTTTACAGCGCATGCCGGTGTCAATGACTTGAGGTGTACCTCCCTGGCTATATGAAGAGAGACACGATAGAGCACTCAGGCTGTGTCCCAGGCAGGTGTGAGCCTAGCACTCTACCTACTCCATGGATAATGCTGCTATATGAGCAAAAAAATAATTGATTCAATAATTGACATAGTATTTAATGTCAATCAAAGGGGTGTGATATTTGTCAGTATGACAGGATATGATCAACAGATCACTCTGCTTCACCAGGGATGGCCTGCATCAATGTTCCCTTTAGGGTTTCAATTATTGACAAAGAAATTGTCCACCCCATAGTGCCTCTTTTAGGCAATGCCAGCCTCATAAACTTAACAACATAAACAAGTCAAGGAAAATGTAAAAGTGATACTAATCAATGCTAGGAGTCTAAACAAGAAACTTCATTTCCTACAGGTGTTCTCACCCTGGAGAACATTGACTTCTGGGTAGTGACTGAGATGTGGTTTAAAACAGTCTGAGATACAGGGTACAGGGTTTGATTCTGATCTCAGGTTACTGGCTAGGCTTAAAATGGCTCTTCAGGGCAGTTAGCCTAGTATTCACCTATGAACTTATGAACCTATGACTGATAAGCAGAAAATATCTCTGTTTCTGACTTTGTCCCATTTCTGAATCATATAGTGTGTCAGCGATGGTTAAAAAAGATCTCATCTCTCTGTTTCTTAGGAAAGATATGGCCTTTAGCCAAATCCAACCACTATTCCTTAGACTAACTTAAACAATGTATTAATAAAACATTTTTATTATGATTTGCAGAGTAGGAAGCTATACTTGTTCAGTTTCAGTTAAAATTCATAGAACTTAGGATGCTTTTATTAATATTAATACAAAATAGTTTTAAATTTTCACAGCAAAAATATATTCCTTGTTGTAATACAAAATAATTCTAAATTTGATAACAAAAAAGATAGTCTTTGTTATCATGCATAACAAGAAAAAAAAACTGTAAATTCCAGCACATGGATGACATTTTTTTGCAGCTGGTTCTTTAAACCATTTATTTTAGTGCTACCAGCACACAGCTCTGCACTGTTGTTTACTTCTTTAATGATTAAAAGCAAAGTAAGCTGTACAGTTCCCAACACGTTATAATTTTTACACAGCACAGAGTTTATTACCTCCTCCCATTGTGCATCATTTTGATATACATCATCACTTTCAGTACAAAACATATCATAACAAAGATTTTGGGGGAAACTGTCAGCAGAGCCATACATGGCTGATCTAGTGCCCAGTGACAGTCCTTGATGTGGTGCCCCCACACCTCTTCAGTGGTAGAGCAAATAAATAAAAAAAAATTATTCAAATTTTTTTTTAAACTGTAGCAAGTTAAGTGTCTTTCTGAAACAACATTATGAAATGTTGGTACAGAAAACAGAATACAGGAAATGCACTTCTTGATTGTGCCCTGTTGCACCCGAAGTGGCCACCCCCTCACCCTACACTTCTGATTATCAATTGTCTGCATTATTATCAGATTCTTCAAGTGTTTAAATTTTTTGCTCATCAGTAGTTCATTGATACCTTACCAACAGGTTACACATATTAGCATTTCTCACATCTTATCATAGTACACCTCATGGGCTTTCTTTCTGTACAGGTTTTTAAAATGATATTTTACTACTGTCCAGTGTGACAGCTTCTTCAATGGCTGCCAACATTCTAGCACTTTGTGGTACGTACATGTGATCCAGCTCTTTCAAGATTCAAGAAAGCTGATTAAATTCCATTAAATTGCCACATATTTCCTGAACTCTAGCAAAGAATGATACAATACAATCATGTTTCTAGGCTGTTGATTCAGCCATGGTTTTATACATCATGGTTACAGGTGTGGACATAGCTCTGTAAATACACATTCTACTACCCTTCCTCATGCCCTCGGTCATGTAGATAGCTGCGCCTTATCAGGGTGCCCGATCCAGGCCTGCATGCTTCACAGTTCACAGTTTAGGTATAAGTCCAGGCACACCAGTTCTTGTCCTAGCTGTATAACAAGTGTAACATTGTTAAAATATTTCTGATTTTTTGTTACTGAGGATCACTTGTCTGTGACAAATAAAGGCTTGTTGCTTTGGAGCACTACCTGGATTTCATGATTTTGGAAATTATTGTAACTGCTCATCAACAAAGTTTTAAGACCAATAGTTTCTCTGTTTTTATTTTTTCCTCAACACTTGTGGTGGTGAGGATGGAACCAGACATTTTCATGTGCTTGCTCATTTTTTTACGTTTCTTAAATGTAGCACATCACAGCTGGGTGAATATGATAAGAACAAACTTATTTCTAGTACATTCAGTTTGTGTCTTGTATTTAGGCATGCTGCTCAAACTATGGTCACCTTGATCATAGGCTAGGCCATCTTTGTTAACCA
Organism: Protopterus annectens; assembly: GCF_019279795.1. Classification (NCBI taxonomy): domain Eukaryota; kingdom Metazoa; phylum Chordata; order Ceratodontiformes; family Protopteridae; genus Protopterus; species Protopterus annectens. The sequence continues at coordinate 1,092,498,835 of NC_056731.1, read as the reverse complement.
CAAAGCCAACGAGTTATGGCTTCCTGAAATAAACAGCTACTTTTCATTTCTGGAGTTAAACTTAAATATTGAACGCTACAATAGTTACACAACTCTGTTAATGCCAATATAGGCACATACATTTGACATGTTTTATTGCTTTCAACATACTATTTATATGTCTCTTACTCACAGGCATCATAAACATCTTTGATGAATGGTTTTCAGCAACAGCTACATTACTTTTACAGATAGGTGTATGTGTGTGTGCGTGTGTGTGTGTGTGTTTATGCATATGTGTGTGTGTCTGTGCATGTGTGTGTATGTGTTTGGGTGTGTGCGCATGTGTTTATGCATGTGTGTATCTGTGCATGTGTGTGTATGTGTGTGTGTGTGTGTGTGTGTGTGTGTGTGCATGTACACGCGAGTGTGCATATGTCTTTGTGCATGTGTGTCTGTGTATGTGTGTCTGTGTCTGTGTGCGTACGTGTTGTGATGCTAAAAGACTATAGGTTTCTGAGGCAACCCTGTTGTGCCATTTAATTTCTGCACTTGAGGAGAATGAATTTTGCCTGTATTCTTCACATTAAGTTGAATACGTTCAATGTCAGAGTAGGACTCCAGCAAAACTTCATCTTCATTTGCACTTGTGATTTTCATGGACAGACTATCATGACACATCCAAGGTTTGCAGACTATTCAGTCTGGGGACATAAGGTTACATCTCCAAAGTCTGCAGACAGTATTCTCTCGTAGACAGTGTTCTCTTGTTCTTAAGTGACTTTGATCTTGGGTGTACAATGGAGCATTTCACTGCTGACTGTGAGGTGGTTGGTACACAAATCAATACTACTAAATCTAAGGGCATGGTTCTCAGCTAGAAAAGTGTGGATTACTCCTTGCAGGTAAGGAGGGAAGCAGTTAACTGAAGTACAGGTGCTTAAGTATCCTGAAGCCTTGTTAATTAATGAGGGCATCTGAACTGGGAAATGGACCAGGAAATCGGTGCAGTAGCTGGGCTGGCATTTTACTGGACCATGGTGATACAGCAGGATCTGCATCCTACAATGAAGCCCTCAATCTACAGATCAGTTTCATACATATACTGACCTATGGTCAGGAGTATTAGGTAGTGACTAAAAAGCAAATGATAATAGGTAACAGAAATTAAATTCCTTTACAGAGTTTCTGGGATAACTCTCCATAACAAGAGGCGCCTGACAATCTAAAAAGATTTCAGAGTAGTGTCATCTGCTTTGGATAAAGGAGCACTAGTAGAGATGAGAATGGTTCAAGCACCTAGAGAGGATGCCCCCATCAATCACCTCCTGCAGAAGGTGTTCTAAGCACAGCCTAGAGGGAGGTGACCACAAGGCAGAAGTAAGACATAGTGAAAAGATGGTTTGGCATTGGCTGGATATCTCCAAAAGAAAGGTGAACAAAGTATTAAAGTGGAGAAGTACAAAATAAGTCAGCTTAAGCAACAAAAAACAAGCAGAACTCCACAACATCATGTACTTTAATAATACATCAAAGCTTTCAGATAAAATATCCTTCTTCAGTGTCTTACAAAAAAGTTCATAAAACCCAGCACTTTTAAATACAAGTTAATTACATCACATGACACAGTCAACCTATCAAAAAACAATTAGAATCAACACTTAATTTCATTAAAAACATAGTCATCCATAAAAGATATATATATATATATATATATATATATATATATATATATATATATATATATATATATATATATATATATATATAAATATATATATATATATATATATATATATATATATATATATATATATATACACACACATGCATAGATAAATAAATAATAGGCACAATTATGCATTATAGTCCCCCTATGGGCTTATTTTATTCTTTGTTGCTTTGCTTTCAAAATCGGCTTCAATGTAACCTGTTTATTAAGACCTGGATATTTATCTGCCTGTAGACGGACAATCCACTCATACTCCTTTGTGTCCACTCTATTAACTATATCACCACGTCTCACATTTTGATATATAATATGCATAACCCTGAAACAAAACTGATATGTATCATCATTTTCCTGAATATGTTGGGACAACGAATTAGTGAGGACCCTCCTACGTATATCTGACCTGTGCTCTATGATCCTGTCCCTTAACCTTCTCATAGATTTTCCAACATAGAAACTTATACATTTTTGACAGGTCGCCAGATATATAATTGAGGATGTATTATAAGTAGCAGTACAGCAAAAAGTATACTTTCTACCACTAATGGGATGTATAAACTCTGTAGATTGATTAATGCTGGAACAACATGAACAATTATGACATGGAAAAGTTCCCTTTTTAGCAAATACAGGAATACATCTATTATTAAGGGTAAAATCCTTATAACATAAAAGCTTTTTTAAGTTGTCACAATTTCAATATGTAAACGGGGTTATTTGGGAGCCATTTTTCATGGCCAGGTATGGCCTTCAAAATGTCCCAATTACTCCTAATAATTTGTTCTATTGATTCACTGCCCCTTCTGAAGGTCATCAAGTACCGCAGGGGTCGGGGAGAATCCAGGTTATCACTGGTAGAAGAGGCACCTTCTTGAGTAGAAAAGTAGGGTCTAGCCCTCAAATGTCTTAACTGCATTGAATCATTTCTAGCTATTTCTAATTCATTCACACTATAGCCTCTTTCTAAAAAATCAGTTGTCATTTCCTGCATCTATGTCTCACATACATCCATTTTGGTATTCAGTCTACTTGCCCGCAAGTACTGACTCAACAATCCTGTTAAAGGTTCTTTTGGCATGCATACTGCTCTTGTGCAAGTATTTATTCACTTGTACTTCCTTCTTATATATACAAGTTTCTAGTCCTGAATCTGTCAGTTGCAACCCAACATCTAAGAAATTCAAATAGCAAAAAAATCAGTCCAGGATCAAGCACGGCTCCAGGTTAAAACCACTTTTAATAAAACAGACTAAAAACACAAAAAAGGGTTAGAGCTTTCATGCCCTACAATAGGGACTTCATCAGACAACTTACAGCAACACACATACATCTTAAATACTACAATCAATTGATCAATGAAGCAATTTACGATCTCTAAGGAGGGGTTTTAAAGGCACATAGCCATTCAACCCAGGTTCTTTATGTGCTTACAACAAAGTTATCCATCTGGTTTCAGCTTTTTCTACTTTATTATTCAGATCACCCCCTCTTTTATCAGCATAAATACACTGTAAAACAATAAAACTAAAAGAATAATCACTATGAACCCGTATATGCTTATATAAGGCACTAGTAATATCTTTGTGCCTAATATAGCCAATATGTGCTAGTAAGCATTCCCTTAATGTCCTAGTAGTCTTTCCAACATAGAAATGACTACATTTTTCACAAATAGCGAGGTAGATTAAATTCTTACTAGAACAATCGGCATAAAACTTTGGTACAAACCTAAAATCTATAACCGGATGGTTAAAACCCTTAACCCTCAAAATATAAGAGCATGCTGCACAATTTCTACAGGCAAATGTCCCTTTCCTATATGACACTGGTAACTGCTTCATATACCTTTCATAGCAAAGTTGCCTTTTAAGGGATAATACATTTTTAAAACAAAATCGTGGTGTTTCACCAACAATCCCTGAGATTCTATCATCTGATGTAAGCACTGGCCAGTTATTTCTAATTACATCACATACCATACTTATATCGCTGGAGAAAGTGACAACAGGTCTTACAAACGTATCCTGTGTCACTGTTCTCCTGGGACATATATCATCCTTCCTTAAAATATAATATGGTTGTGCCACTCCATGTCTAGCTTCTAACACTTCTAAACCTGCCTTATCTAGACCTTTCTTAGAATAACCTCGATCTATCAGATCTTCTTTCAAATCTGTGAGTGCCTGTGTAAAACCTGCATCTTTAGTAGGTAGCCGTGATGTTGTAAAAGCTTGATTTTTAACAATATTCTTAAAGACATACCCTGGATGCATACTGGCATGATGCAGCAGGGTATGTGATGCATACTGGCATGATGCAGCAGGGTATTCTTCCTACATGACTTTCTATAAAAAGATGCATGTAACATCCCGTCATCTCCTTTAAACAGATGGACATCTAAAAAATCAGTGCAGACTCTACTTACATTCTTGGTAAACATAAGATATTCTGTAGTAGATTCCAAGTAGGCAACACAGGCAGAGACACTATAGGAATGACTCTGACATCATCGCAGTCTGGGGAGCCTTCGGTGAGACCTGTATCAGACCTGCGGGTATCAAGAAAATCCACAAAATAAGGGCACAATGAACAGTTCAAGTTCATCTTCTACTTTTTTAGAAAGGAACCAGTGTGTGAGGATCAACTTGCCAGAGAGAATAGCAGCTCAGGGATGAGATATATCCAGACAGCATTTCAAGTCTCGAGGCAGAGTGAGGAACGGCCCAACAATAAGGAGCAGAACTGCCAAATAACAGTAAGTTCAAATAGAAATGTTTCTGGTTGTCAGAATGACTACAATATACTTGCAGAACGCTCTTTGGTTATAAATGTATAAAAATATAGACTTTGTAATGCTGAAACATCATTGCTATCCCGTGGAATTAAGTTTGTAACTGCTGGGACTGATGATTTAATAAATGTGATAATGGATTTGAACTTATTTTCAAGAAATTTGAATCTAAAGAATATTTTTAAGGACAGTAGCACCTCTATGAATGGTCAGCTTAAAAGTAGTAGTACATTTATTTCTATTAGTGACCCTGTTATTAATGTGTTTAACAGCATTTGTGAGAAACAAATTTGTGAATCCTATAGTAAAGGAATGTTTAAGAAATTATATAATTTAACTGCTGATTAGTCTAATGCATTAAAATCTTTGCAGAGTAATGATGAAATAATGATAAAAGAAGCAGATAAAGGGGGTGCTACTGGGTTAATGGATGCATGTGATTATTTGCAAATTATGAATGAATTGCTCTCAGATGTACAAACTTTCAAACTAATTGGTAATAAGGATATAGATGAAATGATAAGTAGAATAAATATGTCTAGCTATGATTTGCAAAAAATGGATGATTTAGACATTGATATTTTCTACTTTTTAAGTGTACCATGCCCAACCATTCCTGTTTTATATGGTCTCCCCAAAATACACAAGTCCCTCCATAAGCCTCCGATGAGACCTATAGTCTTTGGGAGGGGATGGGTAACGGAGCCTTTATCTGTCTACTTACATGATACACTAAAAAGTTTTGAAACATATACCCAGTTACATAAAGGACACTGGTGATTTTCTGACCCACTTACATGCTGGTAGCCCTAGATGTAAAGTCCTTCTTTACGGTCATTCCCAATAAATATGGGATTGAGTGTATAAGCAAAATCTTGCAGGAATATGGTTGCTTTACTGCTAGACGGATTAAGACTCTTTGTGAGTTTTTAGAATTGATATTGGAGAATAATATTTTTACCTTTAACAAACAAGCACACCATCAGATATCAGAAACGGCTATGGGTACTGCACTAGCCAACACTTATGCCAACTTGACATTGAGCAAATGGGAAAAAACAACTGTATATGGTGAAACTAATGTGTATGCCTCTAATATTTTATTTTATAAGTGTTTTGTGGACAATACTTTTTTGGTCTGGCATGGAAGTGATGGAAAACTGCATAATTTTTTTAATTATTTGAATAATACGGCTGAGTTTTTAAAGTTTGAAATTACTTTTTCTGATGTTCATTTGATTTTTTTAGATGTTGGGTTACAATTGACAGATTCAGGACTAGAAACTTGTATATAAATGAGAAGGAAGTACAAGTGAATAAATACTTTCACAAGAGCAGTATGCATGCCAAAAGAACCTTTAAAGGGATTGTTAAGAGTCAGTACTTCCGGGCTAGTAGACTGAATACGAAAATGGATGTATGTGACACACAGATGCAGGAAATGACAACTGATTTTTTACAAAGAGGCTATAGTGTGAATGAATTAGAAATAGCTAGAAATGATATGATGCAGTTAAGAGATTCAAGGGCTACACCCTACTTTTCTACTCAAGAAGGTGCTTCTTCTACTAGTGATAACTAGGATTCTCCCCAACCCCTGAGGTATCTGATGACCTTCAGAAGGGCCACTGAATCAATAGAACAAATTATTAGGAGTAATTGGGACATTTTGAAGGCCATACCTGGCCATGAAAAATGACTCCCTTTTTACATATCGAAATTGTGACAACTTAAAAAAGCTTTTATGTTATAAGGATTTTACCCTTAATAATAGATGTATTCCTGTATTTAATAAAATGGGAACTTTTCCATGTCATAATTGTTCATGTTGTTCCAGCATCAATCAATCTACAAAGTTTATACATCCCATTAGTGGTAGAAAGTATACTTTTTGCTGTACTTCTACTTGTAATACATCTTCGATTATGTATCTGGCCACCTGTCAAAAATGTATAAGCTTCTATGTTGGAAAATCTATGAGAAGGTTAATGGACAGGATCATAGAGCACAGGTCAGATATACGTAGGAGGGTCCTCACTAATTCATTCAGGAAAATGATGATACATATCAGTTTTGTTTTAGGGTTATACATGTTATATATCAAAATGTGAGATGTGGTGATATAGTTAATAGAGTGGACACAAAGGAGTATGAGTGGATTGTCCGTCTATAGGCAGATAAATATCCAGGTCTTAATAAACAGGTTACATTGAAGCTGGTTTTGAAAGCAAAGCAACAAAGAATAAAATAAGCCCATAGGGGGGCTATAATGCATAATTGTGCCTATTACTTATTTATCTATACATGTGTGTGTGTGTGTGTGTGTGTGTGTGTGTGTGTGTGTGTGTGTGTGTGTGTGTATATATATATATATATATATATATATATATATATATATACATATTTTATGAATGACTTTGTTTTTAATGAAATTAAGTGTTGATTCTAATTATTGTTTTTTGGTAGGTTGATTGTGTCATGTGATGTAATTAACTTGTATTTAAAAGTGCTGGGTTTTATGAACGTTTTTGTAAGACACTGAAGAAGGATATTTTATCCGAAGGCTTTGTTTTTTATTAAAGTACCTGACGTTGTGGAGTTCTTCTTGTTTTTTGTTGCTTAAATTGCCTGGATATCTCCCATGATGGGGCGGAGACTGGCACTGGGGTTAGAGAATTGGGGTTTGTGTATTCAGTTTGCTACTTCTGTGACTTACTTAACTTCTGTATTTTCAGAGTGGATATTATGAAGGCTAGAGGCTTTGGTCATAGCCACAGAATTCCTTTGACCAGTTCATTTACTTGGTTGATAGAAAAACAAAATGAATACATTAAAAAAAAAAAAAAAAACAGACATTAATTTGGGAGATGCTAGTTTGGATTTTCTACCAAGGAAATGTCTGATTGTTTGTCTGTACGCTTACTGTAATCCATTTTTGTCAACACTATTTTCCACTGACATCTTATGGAAAACATCAAAAATAAGTGGGAAATTCCATTGACAAGATATAGCATAGTAAAATTTGCTTTGTCAGACTTTTTTATTTCAAAAAGGGGAAAATTAGAGCTGTGGCAGCAGGTGGCACATTTAAACTGAATTCAATAAATTAGACATGTATTCAGTAATTAAACACTCATGGAATACACACACACACACACACACACACACACACACACACACACACACACACACACACACATATATATATAAAAATATATATGTTGCGTCTTTCGGCTTTTCCCGGTTAGGGGTCGCCACAGCGGAACTCCAGTCCGCTAATGATTGGCAGCTGATTTTTTTTTTACGTGCCGAGTTGCCAGCCCTGACGCACAACCTTCACCGAAGGTACGCCCATTCACGCATGTCTCCAAGCAGAAGATGCTCTAGCTGAGAATCGAACCAGACAGCGTCTTACTGTGAGATGACAACGCGTCGTAGCTTATTTATTTTGAGTGATTGGCCATCTATCTTACATTTATTTATAAATATAAAACATGTGTTTGCATGCCAGTAAGTGCATGTGTATGTATGTATATATATATATATACATATACACATGCACTTACTGACATGCAAACACATGTTTTATATTTATAAATAAATGTAAGAGAGATGGCCCATCACTCAAAATAGATAAGCTATGACAATGAAAAGGTACTGTAAAATGCTGTTTTTCTTTTGCTTCACGTCTTTATTTACCTGTTGAAGTATTTTCATTTACTTAATTCTTACTGAAGGCAGTCTTTAATTGGCCACACCTGGAGTGGCATACAAAGTGCAGCTGTGACCATAAGAGAGAAGAACTCTTTTAATGACTAGTAGCTGCAAAGCCAAAGCTGAATTAAACATCAGCACCTTGTGCTTCTTACAGACAGGTGGATCAGGTCACATGCCACAGTACAGAACTCAGTCTTGACCATGCCTTAACACTTCCTTTACATGCATGTCTGAGCAAAAACAATGTTTCATCTGAAAATGAAACAGCATACTACAAGCAGCTGTCACTTTTAAAAACAGATATACAGCCTCAGCATTTCTTACTTGTTGGTAGAAGGCTGACCCATGGGATGTATTTACTGGACTGGCAAAGGAAATTAAGTCTGCTAGAGAACTAAGACAGCTTCTGCGGAGAACTTGACTGCAGTTGAGTTCTGAAACATTTCTTTGGTGTCTGCCATGATGCAGTGTAAAAGAAATGTTCAGTTTGTCTTTTGAATCCCATGCAAATAGTTTCACTAGTCTTTGAAGTTGTCTGTACATGCTGACATGTGTTTCAAGTCTAGGGGAACAGCAGGACTTTATGTTCCCTGTCTTTTAGATGTTGATGTTTTCTATTAAGTATTTAGAGAGAAGCTTAATTCTTCTTCTTCTTATTTTTCTGTAATTTTTTTAGCTTCCTCCCATTACAGAGTAAAATGGCACAGGAATTATGTAACTGGAGTTAATTGAAATTCTGTCTCTTATCACTTTAAGAAAGTTTCATGAAAATGATTCTTTTCAGAAGCTCTATTACTTTCACATGTGAAATTATGCTTTTAAAAAAATAGGATTTGTTGATGGTAACAGGTGGGTGAATTCTTCATGTAACTACTTTGTCCTTATTGTATTGAATTGTTATAAGGCACTTTATTTATTTATTTTACTTTTTATTGCCCTCTTTATAGTAATGAGAGGTGATTAGCATCATAAAACATATTAGCACATTTAATGATGATGTTGACAAGGTGCTTTGCCATTTCCTACACAATCAAAGGCAAAACGATGATACTGAAGAGAAGTATGGCTTCTGCAGACATACAGCTCTTCTGTGTAATGTTAATGTATTATACAATAGCTGAACTCCAACACATACTTCTCAACTGCCCAGAACTTTGCAGAATGCCCAGATTTATACCTCATATTTTTGATGTGTTCCTCATAAAGCTTGTGGTCTTCTGGTAAATCACTGAGGACTAAAGTCACTAAAAATAACAGACATTTGAGTTTCAGGATAATAGCATCATAGGAGGTTACTAGGTTAATGGCTCTAGAGCCTTTACAAGCCTAGCTATGTTATACTCGTATTCCTTAATTGACCATGTTAGATGGTTTATATTTGCAAGTTGATGGTCAGCACCAACTGCCCCCTGTCCATGAGGACATATGTGCCACTCCTGGGGTGAATTTATGGTCACCCATCCAAGTGTCCAAGTTTCTCTTAAGTTTCTTGTTTAAACTCCTTGCATTAAAGAGTAACACCTATACATTTTCTGGGATTGGTTTTGCTATGTTAGAAGGTTTGTCAGTTTGGTATTGCCTAAAAAAGATTTATTTATTTAACATTTGTTAACCAGGAAAGTCCGACTTGTAACAAAGCCAATTTTCAGCAGAGGGCTGGGAAGAAGCACTCCAGATGCATGCCTTTGTAAAGTGGGTGGAAACTGAAGCACCCAGAGGGAATCTACATGAACACAAAGAGTACATACAGAGTCTGTACAGAATGCACTCCAGCCAAGAATCAAACCAGAGAACCTCTGGCTGTGAGGTGACAATGCTACCACTGCACCACTGTGCCATCCAGTGTTACAATGGGTGAGTAAAATGTTTTAGCTGATATTCAAAAAACCTTGAGTAGACAGGTGCAGATCATCCCGGGCAAAGCTATGTGGTCTGTTGACCATATATCTTCCCATGCTGACAAATATTGAAATATGACTGCATGGGTAGACATGACTCCCGTAAAATCATCAAATTCGCAGATGACACCAGGGTCATAAGTCTGGTCAGAGACAGAGAAAAGATGGCCTACAGGAACGAGATCGAACATCTGTCGGGCTGGTCTGACAACAACTTAAGAGGTGAATGTCAAGAAGACTAAGGAACTGATTGCGAATTTCAGAAGGTCTCAATAACCACACCAACCTCTAGAGATGAAAGGGATGACAGTGGAAAAGGTCAAAAGTACAAAGTTTCTGAGAGTACGACCTGTCCTAGTCAGTCCATGTATCTTACATGATCAAAAAAGCTGAGCAATGCTTGCACTTCCTAAGGAAACTGAGGAAGGCAAAACTATCAAAGACCATCCTCCAAACTTTTAACAGGTATCCCATCAAAAGTGTCTATACCAATAACATCACTGTCTGGTATGGGGGCTGCAAAACCTCCGATTGTAAGTCTCTGAGGTGAGTTGTAAGGGCAGCAGAGAAAATCATTGATTCCTCTCTTGTACCTCGGGAAGACCTACATGAGTCACACTACATCAGTAGAGCCAGGAAGATATCCAGTGATCCTTTGCATCCTGCAATCGGTATGTTCTCCCACCTCTCCTCAGGTAGGAGATACAGAAATATGCACTGTAGGACTTCTAGACTTAACAACAGTTTCTTTCCTCTCTCCATCAGACTACTGCACTCTTGTGAAAAATGAGCTAGGAGACTGTCAATGCATTCTTCCCCTCCTACCACATAGTTATGCTATTTATCTGACTGTACAGATCCTTACATTTTCAGGCTTTGTTGCACTATAAGTATTAAGCTGTTTCACGTGCAATAACTAACTGATGTGTATATTTAACGTTGGTTCACACCTTACCTATTGTAGGACTCTGTGAAGTGCAATATAAATCACACTTTGCAATATTCATGCTGACTATTCCATATGCTGCTTAGTTCTTATGTTATAGTAAATGTCATGTTCATGTTATTACTCAATTCTATTCTACTTATATGAAAAGTGTGTCTGGTCATTATGTTATTATTTTATTCTATTTTTACTTTTATTTTTATTATGTTATTTATTCTTCTTCTCTGTATGTATGTTTTTGCACTGGGAATGAAGCATCACTGTTTCATTCAGCTACATTGTAGTGTAGTTCTGAATGACAATAAAGTTTACTTTGACTTGACTTGACATTCTATTTCTTTGCAGTGACATCAAAAACTAAGCTAATTATTAAAGTTAATCACTTTCAGTTCATACTGTGGTATCATACTTGGAGAAGGTAGTATGTTGCTCAGTGCTAGACTGGTACACATAATCCTGGAGCTCCATTATCTTCTCTCTTCATATAGTCCAGGGTCATTTGCATAAGTTCAAAGTTTGATACAAGTTCAATATTAATATAAATAAAGCACTTTTGTTCTTCTGTTTATTTTGTGTTTAATATTTTGTGTGTACTTCAGTTTGCGTTTAAAATGTGGCATCCCACATCTCCATTGGAATGGGTGGGGTTGCATAATTATGTATGCAAATTTTATGTTAATCAGCATACAGATTGTTGGACAGTTGTACCTATTTTTCATGGGCCTTTGTCCAGATGTTTTATGATTGCAAGTTGAGAGGTATGATTCAAGTTTTAACCAATCACAATTACATGTTTACATTTCTATAGAATGAAATAGAATGTAGATTTTTTTCTTGTTTTTGAGATATGTATAAACACAAGATTTATTTTTAGTTTCTTTACATAAGTGCAGCGCTTATCTGCCAATTTATATAAGTTTCACCCAATAAAGATTTGTTGTTTTGCTACTAAGAAGTGAACCTATTTTTAATCGCAACAAGAAGATTTGTTGTTTTGGTACAAAAAATGTGAAGCTGTTTTTATTTGCAAAACTGAAGAAATTTTTTACTACTGTTTGGCGTTTAATTTACAAATATTTCTTACTACTACTGCTTGGTGTTTTAACTTACCTCAAATAGCTCAAAGGGCTATTCTTTCATATTTTTCTAGTTGTTTTTTTTTTACCTGAATAGTTGGGCCTTGTCTACTATCTGATGGTTTAAGCTAACTAAACTCCAGGGGGTTCACAGTGCTCCATTTCTAAGCTTAATTGCATTTATGTAGGGATTATTCTGTAACAATTGACTCTGAAATTACCAAAATTGGATTTACTTCTATGATTACCTTATAAATATATTTTAATATGGTCTGCAAAGGATACTATAATGATCCCTAGAACTAATACAAAATAAGTTGTCTTTATCTGGTAAATAATATTTGCAATCTTAATTTTCACCACTAGGTATCATGAGCATTTATGGTCTGTCTGGATTGAAGTCTCCTAACTTTATGATTTAATCATAACTGGATAATTCTTTAATGTGTTAAAACTGGTAAACTCTCTTTTTTACACCTATAATATATGTATCTTGAGGCATAATCACCATATATTGTATTAACTTGTGCCTGTAAATCTTCATCCAGATTTGGTACTAATAATCCTGTCTATCTACTTTTTAATATCTATGTGCTGTAATGGTAGAAATACCTTTACTAAAACCTATGCTTTCTGTATTTCAGATCTATACCTTTGCATACCTTTGCATACCTTGCCAGTGTCTTTTAAAATTCCTGTCTAATGTACAATATTTATTATGTAAGATACACTGTATTCTGTAAATTACTTAACAAATTAAGCCTGACCTGTCATGCCTTGAGTATACTGAATAACTGTTACAACTTATTCTTTAGATAACTTATCTTAATAAGCTTGCTAGAAATATACCTGTCACTTTACCCTTAAAACTAATGACTGAATAATGTGAAGTGTGATGTATTAATATTGTTAGAAATGTATGGTGTAATAAGCCTGTTATGAATAATAACATGAGGTGTGATGTAATTGCATGTTGTAAACTGTATATTAATTTTAGATACTTGAGTTGTACACCACAGCTCTTGCTAAGTTTAGGCCTTACTCTGCATTGTCCCAGTCACTCGAGTCCTTTGATAGGCCTTCTAAACCTCCTCTTTCCTATTTCTTGTGCAAGGCTGGGTGGATAACATAATATTTTCACGACCCTATATAAACATGCATTCTGGAAAATATTACACATGGAGCAGATAATGTTTCATGCACTACAAAGAATTATGGTTGGGTCACTGAGCAAAACATTTTATTACGTATTCTCAGAATGGAAGTCAAGGTTCCCTTCTAGATTTTCACCTTTGAGGTAAATTTCTTGCCATACATGTCTATAACATGTAATAAGATGGTCATGACTGGAGACCCGATCATAATCCTCAGTATGATTTTTACATAACTGCAATGAATTATGTGCAACTATAACTGACCCTCTTACATTCTTGCTGTATCCATGTTCATGGGAACCTTTCTTTCTGAGATCAACCTGAAAGGGGGCTCTTTAAAGTTCAGGGACTATCCCTGTTAACAAATGGAAATAAGTAAAAAAATAAAGTCTTCCACTTTATTTTTATTTATTTATTTATTTATTTATTTATTTATTTATTTATCATTTGTTGACCGGGAAAGTCCGACTAGGTTCCACAGAGCCTGTTTTCAGCGGAGGCCCGGGGAGAAATGCTCCAGATCACTTGAATGGTAACACAAAGTTAATATGTTAGACTATAAACCAGACAAGGTTTTTTTCTTTCAAATTCTTTGTAAAGAGTATTATTTCACACAATGTACAATTCCTGTATCATGTGCAAGACTGAGTGTCACATGACTTGAAATATGGAGGTCAGATGTGCTGCAAAGTGTACTTCAGCCTGTCACCAGCACAGACTGTGTGCACATGCATTTCAGATACACCATATCTGACTGTGGTAGAACACTGACCAAAGAAGGGATGTTTACTAGTAACATTGTCAAATAAATACAAATGCAAACAATATTAAAAAAAAATGCAATAAGCTTGTTCATAGAAATGTAATGCTGGATTGCCTTCACGGGCTAACCATACCAAAAGTGAATAAATTCAGTACAATCCACAGTCATTCATACCTTGCTGCTTTATAAGACCATAAATTGAAAAGAGAATCAGTTCTGCTACTACTGGAGAATTGAGAATAAAACAGATGCAGGAAAAGAACAGTGGTTATAACTGTACAAGTCTAGGGAGACGTCAATAGTGATATAATGAAAAAATAGTATACAGTGCTTGGCCTGACAACCTAACATTTAAAGGAGAAATGTCTTAGGTTCATAAATTCACTAGCTGGTATGCAGTATGTGGTTTGAAAAGTCAAGTATAGTCTAACCGTGTCAGACCTGGCCTTTGGTCAACTGGTGCCCTAGGCAAAAGGGCTCTACAGCACCCCCCTCACCACCCGGTGCCCCCATCCTGGTCTACTTACACCATCCAAATTACTGAAAAAGTGCTCCTGCTAGAACAATGCCCTAGGCAGCCACCTAGTTGGCCTATGCCTAAGGCCAGCTATGAACCAAGTACTTTAGGAAATATTGCCAGCAGGTTTAACTGGGCCATACAACTAATCCCCAGTGTAAATTTATGTGAGCCCATCCAATTTTCAAGACCTAAATTGAAAGAGGGTAAGATGCTACTTACCAAACAAGGAAATTTTGCTCTACAGGTAGAGAATCCTTTAGAATCTTGATAATGAGCCTATCCCTTCAGGAAGCCCTATTTGTATTACAATGTAAACTTAAAGTTTTGCAGTGAGTGTTTCTGACATTTACAGTCCTTCTGATATGGTGAAGGATTAGTGAAACAGGGCCTTTCATAGCCTAAAAGGCAAGACAGAGATCTCCATGTAGGAATCTGTATAAGATAGAAAAATGTGAAAAGCATTTTGATCTATTTGCATAACTAGTGGAGCCTGATATTTTGTTTCTCTTGGTTGGAAAAACTGAGATCTGCCAAGCTGGGACACAAATTGTTAAGATATGTACAAAGTGAAATGTTAAATTCAATGATCAGTCTAATAAAGGAATAATAAAGAGGGACTAATACCGCTTTTATAATTTTGATAATTAATTGGGCACTGAGAAAAGATTTCCTTGCAGTAACTGACAATTGCTCATAAAATGTCAGTTCATTGTCAGTGAAAGTGACTAGATTTCTAACAATTGTATCAGTCTTAAATGAGGACCAATTTTTGAAATAATCAGTGGGAAAGATTTTTTTCTCAAATGCAATTCTACTACAGATTTTTGTGCATTAAAGTCTTGTTTCTCAAATCTGACTGCACTACATTTTCTTTTTTGCATTTAGTTCATGTCCATGGTCAGAACCAAATCTGTGGGGCAGTCAGTGATGACACCCAGTTTGCAGTCATCCACAAACCTGTCCGGCTACAAACCTTGGAAATCTCTTTTCCTGTCAGAGAAGCAGCTACCAAAGAGAAGGGGAACTAGCACAGAGCCCTGACGAACTTCACTAGTGTGCAGTATATTAGATGAGAAGATACCACCAACTTTCACACTATGTGTACGATCATAGAGCCACTTAGCAATACCATGAGTAATACAGATATAAATTCACTAGCTGGTAAGTTTATCAACAACATCTGCACAAGGAATCATATTGAATGCCTTATGTTGAGATAAACGGCATGGACAGAATGACTGTCATCAATGGCATCAATCAAACCTGCCATAAAAGTCAAATTAAATAAGAAATATCTATCTTTTAAGCATCCAAACACAGTCAGTGCCAAGAAGACTGGAAAACTGACCTGTCAGTTGTCTTTTCCTGTAATAACACTCAGACACAGCATTTCATAGCACTACAGCTAAACTCTCTGTTTCTTATAAAAATGCCTTAGTATCCTAAAACTTCTCTAAAAGCAAAACTATAGCTTAAAGGGCATAAATGTGGTTACATCTAAAACAAAACAATGGTGATACAACAGTTCAACATTAAGTAACAATGAAAATCCAACTTATTGTCTTTCTTTTGTCAGCCCTGAATGCAAGTGCCTCCGATTTGATGACACATTCAGTAGATTCAAGTACAAGAGTCACAACAATTACAGCTTGTATCATAAATAATATCAAACCAGCCCAGCACATTGAAATTATCATAATGGTTTATATCAATATAAGCATTATTAACATTACAGTTTATATTACTAGTAACACTAATATTAGTATTCTGTTTCACACTAATATTAGCATTCTGTTGCATATAAAAACTGGTATTGTTGATTAATATAATATTAGCATTCTGGTTTATATTAAATACCGATTTACTCACTCATTACCCTGTTTCCCACTCTCATTAAGTGCTTGTTGTGTTCAAAATGTGTTTTCTAAAACAGGAAGAAAACAACGTAATCCATGCACTCAAGCATGGTGATGTGCCAGCTTTTAGAAGCTCTGGATATGCTAGGGCATCAGGTTCTGGAAACGACACCACCTGTCACATGACATAGTTAGCATGCCAGAAGTTGTTAGACAACACGACATGGGAACCATCCCATAAGGCTGAAGTAGAAGTGTAGAATTGTGAACCGGGTATTCTAAATGTGAGTTGATACATCAAGGAGTAGGTATTTCATACCAGAAAGTCTTGGGGCAGCATTTCAAGACTGTGAGACATTGCAAGATGTAACTGCCTGGGCAAGGCTTCCAGTAAAATATTTGTGGGGAGCGAGGCAGAATTCCAGTAAAAACTAAGTCACATTGACCATCAAACATTTTGACCCCATTGCATATACAAACATCAGTTCATTTGTTATACATTTCTTAAAAAGCTTTACTGTTCTTTTTTACATTTCTTAATTGTAGGGAATCACAGCTGAGTGAATGTGTCAAGAACAAACATTTCTACAGCATTCAGTTTTATGTCTTGTATTTAGGATGCCTGCTCACACTCTTGTCATCTGGATAGTAGGCCAGGCTCCATTACTCTACTCTAAAGGCCAAAGAGTTACGGCTTTCTAAAATAAAATACCGCTTTTCTTTTCAGGAGTTAAACTTAACATATTGAAATCTGTCATAGTTACTCAACTCTGCTAAATCTAATGTAGGCTCATAAATTTGGATGTCTTTTACTGCTTTTCCATTTTCAACATACTATTAATATGTCTCTTACTTGCAAACATAAACATCTTTAACGGATGTTTTTCAGCAGTAGCTACATTATTTATACAGATATGTATGTGTGTGTCTGTACATGTATGTGCATACATGTGTGTGTGTGTGTGTGTGTGTGTGTGTGTGTGTGTGTGTGTGTGTGTGTGAGAGAGATGCTACAAGGCTATAGGTTTCTGAGACAATTCTGTTGTGACATTTATTTCCTGCATTTGAAGAGAATGAGTTTTGGCTACATGTTTCATAATAAGTTAAATATATTAAGGGTTGGAGTAGGACTCCAGCAAGGGTCATCTTCATGTGTATTTGTGATTTTCATGGACAGAATATCATGACCCATCCATGACACTTCGCAGATTTGGAGATTAATTATTCATTCTGGGGACATAAGGTTACATCTCCAATGTTTGCAGACAGTGTTCTCTTGTTCTCAAGTGACTGTGATCTTGGATGTACAGTGGAGCAATTCACTGCTGACTGCAAGGTGGTTTGTACATGAATCAATACTACTAAATCTAAGGGCATGGTCCTCAGCAAGAAAAGAGTGGATTACTCCTTGCAGGTAAAGAGGGAAACAGTTAACTCAAGCAGAGGTGTTTACTAAATGAGGGCATCTGAATTGTGAAATGGACCGGGAAATGGGTGCAGTAGCTGTGTTGGTATTGTACTGGGCCATGGTGATAAAGCAGGATCTGCATCCTACAATGAAGCCCTCAATTTACCGGTCACTTTCATCCATATACTTACCTGTGGTCAGAAGCATCAGGTAGTGATTGAAAAGCAGTTGATAGATACAAGTAGCAGAAATGAGGTTCCTTTACACAGTTACTGGGATAACTCAACATAACAGAAGAGCCTGGTAATCTGAGAGGATTTCGGAGTAGCACCAGTCCAATCTGAATAAAGTAGAGCTTGTTGAGATGGTTCAAGGACCTAGAGAGGATTCCCCGATCATCCTCTCCTGCAGATGGTGTACTACACACAGCCTAGAGGGAGAAGGCCACAGGTCACAGGACATTAACAAGATATAGTGAAAAGATGGCCCTACAGTAATTGGATATCCCCCATGATGAAGTGGAGACTGTTGATGGGGATAGAGAAGTGGTGGTCTGTGTATTCAGCTTGCTATTATTGTGACTTATCTTAAGTTCTTTATTTTCAGAGTGGGTATTATGAAGGCTGGAGGCTTTGGCCATGGCCACAGAATTCCTTTGACCAATTCACTTGTCCAGTTGACAGAAAAAAATAAATAAAAAAATTCAAAAAGACATAAAATTCACCTTTACTAGTTTGAGAGATGCTAGTTTAGATTTTCTGCCGAGGAAATGTCTGATTGTTTGTTTGTTTGTTTACTCTAATTCATTTTATGTCAACCCTATTTTCCACTGACATCTCATGCAAAATGACAAAAAGAAGTGGGAAATTCTATTGACAAGACATACCAAAGTAAAATTTGTGTTGTCAGACTTTTTTGTATTCTAGAAAGAGAAAACAGATCTGTATTAGCAGGTGGCACATGCAGGATGAATTCAGTAAATTAGTCATGTATTTGTTAATTAAGCACATATTGAATGCACATTTCTGTTTACACACACACACACACACACACACACACACACACACACACACACACACACACACGCATATTTTATATTTATATACAAATGTGAATTTGTTGGCTACTCACTCAAGATCAATACAAGCTAGGATAGTGAAAAGTGCTGTAAAATGCTGTTTTTCTTTTGCTTCATGTTGTTATTTACCTGTTGAGGTATTTTCATTTAATTAATTCTCACTGAAGTCACTCGTTCGTTAATTGGACGAACCTGGGGTGACCATACCTCTCAACCTCTTGGAGCAAGAAATCTGGACAAATCCATAAATAAAAGGGGGGAAAAGGCCTAAAAATAGGGACAATTTTTAAATATTGTTCTTACAAACTTAGAAAGTTGATAGACTAACAGGTTTTGATTTAGCATGAATGTTCTGAAGGATATCAAGTCTGAAACTCAAATGACTGTCATTAATTTTTAACATCAGTCTTTAATGATTTACCAGTAATTTGCCAGAAAGACACAATTTTATGAAAAACAGGCAAAAAAAGATGAGGTCAAAATCTGGACATTCTACAAAAATCTGTACAATTGAGAGGATTGGGTGTGACACAAAATTTAAGTGTGACCATAAGAGAGAGAGAGAAAAAAAACTCTTTCAAAAACCATTAGCTGTAAAGCCAAAATTGAATTACACATAGCACCATGTGCTTCATACTGGTAGGTGGATCAGGTCACATGTACAGAACACAGTCTTGTCCATGCCTTAACAATCCCTTCGCTTGCACATCTGACCAAAAGAATGTTTCATCTGAAAAGGAAACAGCATACCACAACAAGCTGCTCTCAGTTTTAAAAACAGATATACAGCATCAGCCTTTCTTTCCTGTTGGCTGAAAACTGTCCCGTATGATTTATTTACTGGATTGGCAAAAGAAATTAAGTCTGCTAGAGAACTAAGAAGACAGCTTCTGGGGAGAACTTGACTGTAATTATCTGAGTTCTGAAACATTTCTTTGGTGTCTGCTGTGGTGCAGTGTGAACAAAATGTTCAGTTTGTCTTTTGGCTCCTATGCAGATAGCCTCAATAATCTTTGACGTTGTTGTCTGTACATGCTGATAAGTGTTTCATGTCTAGGGGATCAACAGGACTTCGGATTCTCTGCCGTTCAGCTGCTGATGTTCTCTATTAAGTATTTAGAAAGAAGCTTAATTCTTCTTATTTTTCTGCAGTTTTCTAGTTTCCTCCCATTAGAGAGCACTATTTTTGTTTTAAAGTGTGTCACATGAATTATGTAACTGGAGTTAATCCAAATTATGTCTTCATCACTTTAGCAGAGTTTTGTGAAATGAGACGCCAACACACTTTACTGATTGTTTTGACATTACTTTTGCATGTGTACTTATGCTTTTAATTAAAAAGTAACATTTGTCAGTGATGACAGGTGTGTAAATTCTTCTTGTAAATGATTTGTCCTTATTGTATTGAGTTGGTATAAAAGACTTTTTTCTTATTTATTTGTTTATTTATTTTTACTTTTGATTGACCTCTTTATAGTACAGAGAGGTGATTAGCATCACAAAACATATTAACACTTTTAAGATGACATTGAAAAACTGCTGTGACATTTCCTACACAATCCAAGGGAAAATGACAGTGAAGATAAATATGCCTTCTGCAGACATACAGCTTTTATGGTTAATGTTACATATTATACAGTAGCTAAACCCCAAACTGTACTTCTTAACTGTCCAAAATTTTGCAGAATGTGATGTCCAGACTTGTGCCTCATATTTTTTTCTATTCCTCATAAAGCTTCTGGTCTTCTGGTAAGTCACTGAGGACTGAAGTCACTAAAAAAATAGACATTTGAGTTTCAAACTTTATGTCCTTCAGAAAATACATGTTAATTGCAATCTTCTTCTTCCAGCAACTTTCTAAATTCATAAGGCAATATTTGAAATATATTCTTGATTTTGGGACTTCACCCCTACCCCCATTATTTTTGGTTTTCTTCAGAATTATTGTGCTAACAGATTGAAAATTATGCCGCCAACCTGTTTTAAAACTATAATTTTAAAACTATAATTTTAAATCGAGTTGCTGGCTACTGAGACTTGTCTGCATACATCAACTGTACATAAGCTGATTTAAGTATATTTTCTGCACTTATTTAAGATTTGAGTGAGTAAATATTGTGTGCCTTGCATTTAGTAAATATTGTGTGTGTCTCTGAATCTCTGCAGTAGTTGTTAGACTGCTGTGAAATTCCTTTGTTAAGTGTTAATTAGCTTGGGGGTTTCTGCTAGCATTAAAATCTGTGTTGGTTACATTTCTAGTAATCATTTTAAATCGAATTGCTGGCTACTGAGACTTGTCTGCATACATCAACTGGACATAAGCTGATTTAAGAATATTTTCTGCACTTATTTAAGATTTGAGTGAGTAAATATTGTGTGTCTTGCATTCAGTAAATATTGTGTGTGTCTCTGAATCTCTGCAGTAGTTTCCAATCCCCCCTCCCTCTTTCTTGTTGTGGTGTTAATCTTGGGTGGCTTTGGAATTGCCCGCCCCTGCTGTAAATCTCTTTTTGCACACTCCTCCTGGACCCATCTCATTCGCTCACTCAACTGAGTACAGTGAGATCATATTTTGATTTTGGATACTCTTACCAGTCCCATCTCCTCTGCAGTGTACAGAGAGAGCACTTGGGAAGGGCATTCCCCTATAGTATCTTAATCTGCTCTGTTTCCTCCATCTCAAAAAAAAAAAAAAAAAAAAAAATGTATCTGCTTTTACTGTATTTGTGTTTCTTCCTACTTTATTTTGCTTTTGCGTCATCTTAAAAGTACTCAATTGTATTTATTACTGCTTGGTGTATCTCATTCTAAGCCTTTTAGTTTAAGCAATTGGGCTTCAGACCAGTTGTTTTACATTAAGAAGGTTTGTGGTCTACACTGTGGTGGCAGAACAGGTAGCTTACATCCTTCTAAGTTGGGAACTGCTGATTGAGGGCTCAGTGTCTGTTATTCTAAAAGTGTATTAATTCTGGTTTAAGCACTTGGGCTTCAGGCCAGTTATTTTACATTACAAGGGTTCGTGGTCTGCACTCTTGTGGGATGAGAGGCTGGACTCTGCCCTTCTGAGCTGGGAATTTCTGGTTAAAGGCTTACAGTGCCTGCATATTTGAACTGCTTCTTACTAAAATTGGTATACCTTGTTTGCTGTAGCATAGACTAGATCCAGGCCTGCTGAATCTAGCTTTGTTTGTATAACTTGAGCACTAATCCAGGCATTCTTTAAAGTATTCAATTGTATTTATTACTGCTTGGTAGTAACTTGATTAAAGTGTAGCTATCATTCTAAGTCTTTTGGATTAAGCACTTGGGCTTCAGACCAGTTGTTTTACATTAGGAAGGTTTGTGGCCTGCACTGTGGTGGCAGGGCAGGTAGCTTACATCCTTCTAGGTTGGGAACTGCTGATTGAGGGCTCAGTGTATGTTATTCTAAAAGTGTATTAGTTCTGGTTTAAGCACTTGGTCTTCAGGCCAGTTATTTTACATTAAGAAGGTTCATGGTCTGCACTCTTGTGGGAGGACAGGCTGGACTCTGCCCTTCTGAGCTGGGAATTTCTGGTTAAAGGCTTATAGTGCCTGCATATTTGAACTGTTTCTTACTGAAATTGATACACCTTGTTTGCTGTAGCATAGACTAGATCCAGGCCTGCTGAATCTAGCTTTGTTTGTATGCTTGTTGTTTGTTTGCTTATTTCCCTGAAACGCTAATTCCACGTAAAACGCGGCTTTTCAGTGCTTCTGTGGATCCCTAGTGATATCTGCATTGCTTACTGTACTTATTTCCTTGTTTCACTTGAAAGAAAGTTACTGTTTGTCATTTTTGCATTTAAGTTACCTGTAACACATTGCATTTGTTACCTGGCACTTGCTCACTAAAGCAATTATATAAGTCAGCACTAAAAAATTAAAAGCACTACACCCTCTCAAACTCCCCTTGAGTACCTTGTTCCCCATTAGCCCTGTTTTTCAATTATAAAGGAATTTCCAATATTATTCTAGCATGTCCAAAGGTCAGTTGTCAATCTCCTCTCCGGTCCACCTGGTGAATCTGGGAATCTTGAGGCAATGTTACAACTGCCTCATGTACACAGACAACCCTATCCTCCTCCCAACAAATTCCAACACATGTGAGAGATGCAACCATACAGCCATACTGGAGGCTAAGCTCTCTCAACTCAGTACTGGCGAAACCAGTCAGGAGGAGAAGGAAACCACACTCACTACAATTCCAGTCTCACATAAACTTACCACGACAGCAAACCAAACACATAAACACACAAAAACATACTCGGAGGCTCTAAATAAAAATCTGCCTAAGCAGCAGAGACCTCCAAAGCAGACACCCAAGCAACCGCTACCCCAAAACAAAACACGTGCAACACATAGCTCACAAAGCCAGTGTGCCAAACAGTCACAGCCCTTAAGGCTAAACAACACACCTGATTCACTTGTAATAGGTGACTCTATCATCAGGCACACTGATGTCCCGCTCACCAGGCTGAACAAGAAGAAGGTCACGGTGAGCTGCCTGTCGGGTGCTAGGATCCACCACATAACAAAAGCACTCAGGTCACTCCACGGCAAGTACAAATATGACTCAGTCATTGTCCATGCTGGTGTGAATCACCTGAGATGTACCTCCCTAGACTACATGAAAAGAGACATAAAGGAGCTCTCTGAGCATGTAGCCCAGGCCGGTATGACCCTGACCTTGAGTAGCATCTTACCCTCACCAAGAATGATGCCACAATATGAAGACAAGATGATCAATTTCAACAACTGGCTTAAGTGTTGGTGTCATTCAAAGGGGATCCAATGCCTGTCAGCCTGGGATGACATGCTCGACAAGCCACGATGCTTCGCTAGGGACGGCTTGCACCTGCCACCCCTGGGCTTTCGGACATTGACAAAGGCTCTTGCTACCCCCATAGTGCCTTTTTTAGGCAAGGCTCAAAAGACAAACCCACCTCCATAGGTATCACAAGGGATAAGAAACTAAGAGTAATGCTACTCAATGCCAGAAGTCTAAACCTCAAGATGCACGCACTTGAAACTCTCCTTAGCATGGAGAACATCGATATCTGTGCAGTAAAAGAAACCTGGTTCAAGGCTCCTGATAGCACCCCAGCACTACCAGGTTATACCTCATACCATGCTTTTTGGCCCCAAAACTTGGACCAAACCACAAAAGGAGGGGGAGTATCAATATTCGTCAAAGATACCCACACCTCCAGGTTGGTGGCACAGCACGAAGCATCAGAGACTATCCATGTGCAACTAACAGTGGGTAAAACTGCCTTCCAGTTTATAGCCTGCTACAGACCACCCTCCCAAACCCAGGAACCCTACTCGGCCTTCCTGAGAATACTGGAAAATATGAAGGTCTCTCCAAACACCATTATATTGGGCAACTTCAACTACCCAAACATAGACTGGGAGCATTACTCTAGCTCCAACACCCTAGCTCAAAGGTTCCTAGAATTTATAAACTCAAATGCTATGGAACAACTTGTTACCACTCCCACAAGAGGGGAAAACATACTGGACCTGATCATCACCAACATGGGGACTCTATCCTCCAGACCAGAAGTGTATCCCTCATTAATAAGATCAGACCATAAACTAATCTCACTGGATATTCACATCCCGACTCCACCCCCTGCCCTGAAGACCACAGTGAAAAACTTCTCTATTGCAAATTTTACACTCCTCAAAACTGAGGTGGAATCCTTCAAAGCCCCCGGGCCTGTGGAAAATACGGCCCAGACCGCAGAATCCTTTATAAACGCATTCTATGAACACCTTCAGGAATGCATGGATCATGCAATCCCAAAATAAAACCAAGTCCCAATCCTCCAAAGGCAGAGGTCCTGTCTGGTGGACCCCAGCCATAAACAAACTATACAATAGAAGGAGGAAGCTACTACATGATAGAGCAAAATCCAGAAAAGGGAAGGCATCTCTGATCAGTATTAGCAAAAAACTACGGGCACTCATAAAATCGTCTAAGGCCAGCTTCGAGAGAAAAATTGCACAGGACACTAAGGATAATCACAAGGCTTTCTTTAGTTATGTTAGGAACCTGGGTGGGCATTCCCAGATATGCTCAGAATTAGTCCAAAATGACAAAAAATACACCGAACCCACAGACATTGCCAACATCCTAGCTGACAGGTTCAGCACAAACTTCTCCCCTCTCCACCAAAGGGCAAATATCTATCCCAGCAGAGTGCTGCCCCTGACATCTCAGATGCTCAGGTAAGAGCTGCCCTCTCCAAAGCAAAAAACACAGCATCAATGGGACCAGACGGTGTCCTGGGCTGCGTCCTACATGAACTCCAAGAAGAGCTAAACCCAAACATAAAATTACTGTTCAATCTCAGCCTTACTACAGGATATGTACCCAAAGAGTGGCGTACAGCAACAGTGGTCCCTCTCCACAAAGGTGGTGCCTCAACAGATCCTGGAAACTATCACCCCATAAGCCTGACTAGCTTGGTCTGCAAAGCTATGGAAAGGATCATCATGGACCTCATAAATAAAGATATTGGGGACCTACAGACACTGGATCCTACCCAGATCAGCTTTGTTAAGGGCAGATCCTGCCTCTTAAACCTGGTTGATTTCTTTGAAACAGTCACCAAGGCCATTGACGAGGGGAAGGTGGTCCACACAGCCTACCTGGACCTCGCAAAAGCCTTCGATACAATACCCCACTTGGGCATTATAGATAAGCTCACCAGCTTAAATATAAACTCCTATGTCACTAGATGGGTTGCAAACTGGCTCAAGGACAGAACCCACATGGTTAGAATTGCTGGAGCCATGTCAGACTCCAAACCAGTTACAAGTGGCATCCCACAAGGCTCAGTCCTGGGACCTCTCTTGTTCGGTATATATTTCTTGGAGGTACAGGCCAACACGGAAGGACTGTGGCTGACCAAGTTTGCAGATGACTGCAAACTGGGCGCCATAATCTACACTCCAGCCGACACAAGCACCCTCCAAAAGGGCCTCATAGAAACAGACAGCTGGTGCCAGAGCCATGGCCTCAAGCTAAACGCCAACTTCATGTTTCTTAAGACAGAAGTGGTGAACTTCATGACACCCATGCAGATGAACAATACAGTTACGACTACTGAATCCTACACAATTGCACTTTATAAGCACTTACATGAGTGCATGGATCATGCTATCCCAAACAGAACCAAGACGCTATCCTCCAGAAAAAGGAAGGCAATCTGGTGGTCCCCTGCCATAAACAAACTGTACAACAGAAGGAAGAAACTCTTGCAAAGAGAGTAAAATCCCACGAGTGGAGGAGCTCCTTGGTCAGCCTCAGTAAGAAGCTGCGATCCCTGATAAAATCCTCCAAAGCTAGTTATGAAAAAAAATTGCCACTGATTCTAAACACAACCACAAAGCATTCTATAGCTATATCAAGAATCTGAATGGCAACACTCAGATCTGCTCTGAGTTACAACACAATGGCACTAAATATACAGACCCAACTGATATTGCCAACATCCTGGCAGATAGGTTCAGTGCTAACTTTACCCCCATCTCACCCCCTAAAGAGCCCATTTCTATACCGGAAGAATGCAAAGTTCCTGTAATCATGGCTGCACAGGTAAAAACCACACTCTCCAAAGTCAAGAACGCAGCATCCATGGGACCAGACAACATCCCAGGCTGCGTTCTACACGAACTAAAGAACGAACTGGCACCCCACCTAAGTACCATGTTCAATCATAGCCTCACCTCAGGCTTTGTGCCTGCTGAATGACGCACAGCAATGGTTATCCCACTCCACAAGGGGGGAGCCACCACAGACCCTGGGAACTACCGCCCCATTAGCCTGACGAGCCTGGTCTGCAAGGCCATGGAAAGTATCATCATGGAACTTATAAACAAAGACATTGGTAATCTCCAAACTCTGGATCCCACCCAGTTCGGGTTTGTAAAAGGCAGATCATGTCTCCTAAACCTGATAGACTTCTTTGAAGCAGTCACCAAAGCCGTAGGCAAGGGTAAGGTGGTTCACACAGCCTATCTAGATCTTGCCAAGGCTTTTGACACCATCCCCCACTCTGGAATTATAGATAAACTCACTAAACTAGGTATAAATCCTATGTCACAAGATGGGTCGCCAACTGGCTCACTGACAGAACCCACACTGTGAAAGTAGCAGACTCCAAATCTGACTTCAGACCAGTGACAAGTGGAGTACCACAGGGTTCAGTCCTGGGTCATCTCCTGTTTGGTATCTACTTGTCTGAAATACAGGCTAACACAAAAGGTCTTTGGCTAACAAAGTTTGCAGATGACTGCAAAATAGGAGCCATAATCGAAACTCCTAACAATGTGGACATCCTACAAAAGGGCCTCACTGAGACAGATGCCTAGTGTCAAAGCCATGGCCTCAAGCTCAATGCCAAAAAGTGCATTGTCATCCCCTTTGGTAAAAACTCTGTACCCATGAACTACAACATAGGCAGTAGTATACTTAACACCGAAAGTGTGATAAGAGACCTTGGGACACAGGTGGACAGTAGTCTATCCTTTGATAATCACATCGCCACAGTAGTCAGGAAATCCTTCTACGTGGCACACCTAATCACAAAAGGTTTCTCATCCAGAAAAAAAGAGGTCATTGTTCCCCTATACTCATCACTCATTAGACCCATTATAGAGTACAACGCCCTTTTTGGTATGTATCTCACAAGACATCTACAACAACTGGAAAGGCCGCAGAAATACCTCACAAAGAGGATTACTGGCCTCATACATATGCCCTACGCAGACCGTCTCAAAAAACTCCAGCTTTACTCCATCGCATATCGCCTACTCAGAGGTGATCTCTGCCTAACATACAAAGCTATGTCAAACCCAGAGCTGTTGGACATGCTCCACTTAAAGAAATCCCAATCCCTCCGAGCTACATGCTCTAGGGACCTAAACCTTGTCACCACAATAAACAGAACATGCCAGAGGGATAGATTCCTGTCCCAGAGACTTCCCATACTCTGGAATAAACTACCCATCTATATCAAAGAAAGCTCCTCATTAGCACTCTTCAAGAAAAATCTTGATGATTGGATGGAAAATAGGAAATTCACCCCAGGGATCACCTCTGTGGCTCTGCTTGACAGTGGCGCAAGAAAATAATTTTCTTGGGTGGCAAAAGCCAGGGTACCTTTTTGGCTGGGCTTGTATAGGCCCCAGGGCCAATAGCCTAGTACCTACCTATGAACCTATAAACCTATTATCACATCAGAGTGGACCTCCGGCAGCAAAGACTGCAATATGATGCTGTTTGATGCCTGATGTGACTTTCAAGTATTCTTACTATATGCAACAACATCATCATCTTTGACATGTTTTGCCCTTTTATAG
Source organism: Protopterus annectens (assembly GCF_019279795.1). Classification (NCBI taxonomy): domain Eukaryota; kingdom Metazoa; phylum Chordata; order Ceratodontiformes; family Protopteridae; genus Protopterus; species Protopterus annectens. The sequence goes on along the minus strand of NC_056731.1, from coordinate 1,092,470,524 downwards.
TCAAGCACCCAGGGCTGAGCAATTAGACAACTATGAATTGCATTTGTGCTCACCTTGCATACCTGTTAATAACACCAGGACCTCATTTTACATTCTCATTTAATTTTCATGTCATCATGCATGCATTTACCTTTTGTTATGTAGCCCAGGCTCTCTGGGCATTAGTATGATGTGTGATTATGAACTCCTACAAGACTGTGTCAGTCTGTGTGAGGCTGATTCTGGCACCAGTGCATGCTGCATACAACTTAACATGTCCATGAATCCTGGTCCATGTATTGTGGCAAATGAAACAGCAGAGAGTTACCAGCCTCAGCTTATGGCACACATGCTGTGATTCCATATGCATGTCTTTAGGGAATCAAAGGGAAGAATTAAGGTCTTGTAGAAATGGCTCAGAAACTTGAATGCATTGTCTAAGGTTAGATAGGACAGCTAAAAGCCACAGTCTGAAGAGACATGATGACATGATATCACAACCTCTATGCTACTTAATATTAAAATGTCACTCAGTCTACATAATGCTTTAAATGCATTAATGTTAGAAGTACCCTTTATCCCACAAAATGCAGTTAGTACCAGAGTAATATCACAGATATTTGACATTTATTCTTACAGAAAATTTGAACAGAAAGAGTAATTTTTAGTTTTCACGCAATGCCAAAAAGAAACACCTCAAGCTTTGTACTATACTACCAACTGTTATCTAAGTTTATATAAGTTCTGGTACATACTAAGTTTTATATTGTCTATGTATTCTACTTTTATAATTTATTTTACATTTTTGCATATTTCCACTTTTAAAAAAAATTTTATCAAGTGTCTATATTTTTATTTAACTATTAACTGTGGAACTTTTCTCCCTGGGCCTCCACTGAAAATGGGTTCCTGATCCAGTGGACTTTCCCAGCCAATAAATAAATAAATAATAAAAATAATAAATAAATAATTTTCTGGGGCAAAATGTAAGCACTTGCAATAAAGAAACTGGCACAAATTAGTGAACTGTTTAAGGTTACACATCACATATTTGCTGAATTATCACACAACTTATTCTAATTTAATTAAGTTACATGCTTAAAAGCTCAAGCTACAATATTTCCACTCCATGGACCACCTTATTGAAGTAACACAAAATAATATGCAAAGTTTACCTACCAACAGGCGACATTTCTGCAACAGAAGCAGAATATAATTCCTTTGCAAACTTTGGTTCGTTGTCATTGATATCATGGATTTTAATAATGAACTCCGACTCAGGCTCCACAGGTCTGCCAGTCTTTTTTTCCACAGCCTGAGCACGTAGCACATAATAGGCCTTCTCTTCTCTGTCCAGTCGTTTTGTAGCATGGATGTCACCTGTGTTTTCATCTATAAGGAACAGACTGCCAGCCCCCTCCCCGTTGAGAACGTATTTCAGGTTTCCATCTTCCCTGTCTTGGTCCGAGTGCAACTACAATAAGAAGACAATGAAAAAAAATGAAATGCCATTCTTGGAAGTGCTTTATTATCCATTAATGATTACCTGTGTATTTTTCATCATTAAAATATCATGTCATAATAATAATAATAATAATAATAATATCAACAACAATGATGATGATGATGATGATCACCTGAAAGAAGTAAAAGAAGAAATGTCATTCACCTGAAAGACCTGAAACAATAGCCTGTTGGTAACTGTAGTGACTTAGCCAACATTAAAACTACAACCTTGGCAAACTAGCCATACAAAACATCTCAGTGTATGGTACATGCTATAACATTGAAGGATGCAGTGTGGTCATATGAGGAACCAGTTATATGAACAGGAACAGAACTCATGTAGAGTACATTTATTAAAGGGAAATGTATTCAGGGGGATTCTAGTACCACAATTAGTATAAGTGACTACTGCAGCAATGAGTTCGATTCTCAGCTGCAACACCTTCTGGGCAGAGTCTGCATGTCCTCCCTGAGGTCAAGTGAGTTTTAAAGACATGCAGGTAGGTGCGTCTGTGCGTGTGCCTTATTTGAAGTTTGGGTGCCAGGCTGGCAACTCAACACCATAAGAACTCCACTGCCAATCAATTTACAGACTAGTAATCTGCCGTGTTGACCCCTAATGAAGTCGAAAGACATTGCTTTGATTACTGCAGCACTGATTTGATAACTTTTATCTCAGGACCAAAGGACAATACTCAGTATTAGACTTTGCATTACAATCAGTCACAGGGGCCTTTCACTGTATTTCCTTTCTTAAAGATAGACGCTGACCATCTTCATTGCACCACCCCAGGTCACATCCCAGTTTTGATGTCCTGTGTGGGCAATGTTCTTTGCTTTTTTACCTACAGCTGATAGCTGCTTCTCAATACGGAAATGTTTGTGATTGCCCCTCTTAACAAGACACAGCATCACTAAGTGCCCTCTACACACACACACACACACACACACACACACACGCACACACACACACACACACACACACACACACACACACACACACACACACACACACACACACACACACACACACACATTCTCTTTCTTGTTTGTAATTCCTGCCTTTTACAGCAAAAACTGTGATGCTTTTGGTTGTTGTACCTCATTCTGATGAAAAAGTACTTAGTACATGTATGATTCTGTGACTGTTGAATTATGTTTTGTGCATTCTCTATTGTTCATTGGCAAAATGTCATTTATCCTATGATTGGACTATAAATGGGACTTTAGTGCATCAGTCTGCTGTACAATCACATGAGAAATAAGGCAGTAAAATAAATGAAAAAATAAATGAGAAAAATACAGTCAAAAACTCTTACTGAAGTGAACTTAACAATATAAAGGCCCGACTGTGCAAAATACCACGTGAATGCAAAGCAGAATGCTTTCCTTCATCTATTTTTTTTTATACTTTCTTAAAGTAAAATGTGTCACAATCAACCCTTCATTCATTCCTTAGCCCTGATGATGAATGAAGAAATGTGTGACTTGCTTGTTATGAAGGTGCTGTCCCATGAGGCAGCGGAGATAAAAACATCAGCCAAGTCCAGCACTAGTAATACAATATCATCAATGAAAGGTCCTCTGGACAGGGTCTATATTAGATCAGCAAACATTGATTGATTATACTTATGTAAGCGAAAGCTTACAATCTCGAACTGTCAGATCAGCGATTTTCTTCCTAGGGAAAAAAATCGCTGATCCAAAACACATACACACAACACAAGCACACCAAACAAACAGCAATCCACACACATACACCTAAAATCTGACATCTAACCCTACACTAAACTATACACACAGCACTAACTATCCACTTACCTTAACCCAAACCCTAACCCTAAGGTCTGTCACTATCGCACACTCACCTCACCCGCTCCCTAACCCTAACTCATCTAACCCGCCCTAACCCTCACATCCACACAATCGCACACATACCTAACCCGCGCCCTAACCCTAACTCACCTAACCCACCCTAACACTCACATCCACACAATCATACTTACCTGAATCCGACCCGTAACTTTCCACCACAGCACTGAAAATACCGAAGCAACAGAAACGGAAAATCAAATTCTTTCCCTAGGAAAAAATTTAGGTTTCTGTTGCTTCGATATTTTAAACATTCACTTACATAAGTTCGATCAATCAGCGTTCGCTTTTTTAAGTGTTCACTGATCTAATATAGACCCTCTGGATACATCCTCACCTATTATGATAATCACAGTGATGGAGAGTGCTTTATATCTGGCCTCACAGTGCTCCATAGTGGGCACACACATAGACCTACTAATGCTGAAGCAATAATGCAAAATTCCCAAACCCCAAAGACCTTCCAAGTGTTTCACCTGCAAAAATTATCCTCAGCAAAGTCAAAATCACTCAACAGTATCAACACCTAACACTGCATATACAGCCACACCCACTGCAGCCTCAACTACCAAACCCATAAGGCAAACCAATACAGTACCCAGGACCTTAGTCATAGACAACTCCATTGTATGACATACTAATGCCTCACTCACCAGAATGAACAAAGAGAAAATAAGGATCAGTTGCCTATCAGGGGGACAGCATCTGCCAAATTACACACTCATTCAAGTCATTGTGTCATAGGTACCAGTATGATTCAGTCATAGTCCATGTAGGTGTAAATGACCTGAGATAAGCTATATGAAGAGAGACATCATGGAGTGCTCAGACTGTGTTTCACAAGCTGATATGTGCCCAGCATTGAGCAGTATTCTATCTTCACCAAGAATGATTCCACGATACAGACAGAAGATGTTTGACTTAATTAGTCACTGATGTCATCCTAGGAGGATACACTATTTGTCAGCATGGGAGGACATGGTTAGCAAACCATGTTGCTTTTCCAAGGATTGTCTGCAACTGTCCCCTCTAGGTTTTTGAACATTAGATAAAACATTGCCTTCCACCTCAGAACCTTTTTAGGCAATGCCAAATTAACAGAACTTCCAACATATCAAAATCATCTACCAAAGGAATTCTAAAAGTATTACCGCTCAATGCCAGGAGTCTAAACAAGAAGCATCACTCCCGCCAAGCTATCCTCACCCTGCAGTATGCTGATGTCTGAGCAGTTATTGAGACATGATGTAAATCTGCACAGAGTATGCCAGCAGTGCAAGGCTGCAGTGTCTTCCACATATTTAGACCAGCAACTGCACAGGCAGGGGCTAAAGCTGGAGATGTCTCGTTTACAGCAATAACAACCATATATCTAGGTCGGTAAAACAGGATGGCATACGGGAGCTCCTCCTCATCCAGATTACAATAGACAAAGTTCCATACAATATCCTAGCAAGCTACAGGTCACCGTTTATATTCCATGAAACTTATAGTTTTGACTTAGACCCGATGGAGACACTCACCATTCCCCAAATATCATACGCATTGGGAATCCAACCTGACCAAAAAGTTGCAGGGCAGAGATTTCTAGACATTGTCAACACAACTAGCCTGGATCAGATAGTGCACACAACAATCAGAGGTATAAACATATTGGACTAGGTACTCGCAAACACTGGAGAATGCTCCACCCCAACCCCCAACTGTTGTGTCATCTATAGTAAAGTCAGACCACAAATCAGTCTCCTTCAAAATATAAATCAGTACATCTTTTGCTACTACTTCCAATATCCAAAAACATAACTCCTTAACTTACCACTCCTCACCCCTTCTCAGCTTCTCTAACATATCTCCTAGCCTGTATACACTTGATATATGCCTTGGGACACAGGTGGAAAGTAGTCTCTCCTTTGATAATCACATCACCACAGTAGTCAGGAAATCCTTCTACTTGGCACACATCATCACAAAAGATTTTTCATCCAGGAAAAAAGAGGTAATTCTTCCCCTCTACTCATCACTCATTAGACCCATTATGGAGTACAACGCTCCTTTTGGTATGTACCTCATAAGACATCTCAAACAACTAGAAAGGCCACAGAAATACCTCACAACAAGGATTACTGGCCTCAAACAGATGCCCTATGCAGACTGTTTCAAAAAACTCCAGCTTTACTCTGTCAGATATCGCCTACTCAGAGGCAATCTCTGCCTAACATACAAAGCTATGTCAAACCCAGAGCTGTTGCACATGCTCCACTTAAAGAAATCCCAATCCCTCCGAGCTACACGCTCTAGGGACCTAAACCTTGTCATCACAATAAACAGAACATGCTGGAGGGATAGATTCCTGTCCCAGAGACTTCCCATACTCTGGAACAAACTATCTATCTATATCAAACAAAGCTCCTCATTAGCACTCTTCAAGAAAAATCATGATGGATGTATGGGAGATAGGAAATTCACCACGGGGATCACCTCTGTGGCTCTGCTCAACAGAGGCACAGGAAAATAATTTTCTTGAGTGGCAAAAGCCTGGGTACCTTTTCGGCTAGGCTTATATAGGCCGTAGGGCCAATAGCCTAGTACCTACCTATGAACCTATGAACCTATGTACCAAACTGTACCCATAAATATACTCTCTATTATAACAAAAAAGCAAGCAGGCTGTAAGTACTCCAAACCACACCACTTATTGTGAGCGCTTTCGTCAGAGACAATGCTCCAGCTTCATCAGACAGAAGAAAAGACAACAATTAACCACTTTATATACTTACAAGTGGAATCAATTAAATCAATCACAAATTAACCATCAATAAATTACATTCACTAATTCATGTAGGGTTATAAAAACATCTAACTCCATTGTGACAACAGTAAACAATTCAACTAATACAAAATATCTTCTCCATTTACAATATGTATACTTAAAACCATATACAAAACATATCAGAAACCTATACATAAATACATGCATATTACAAATATATACGTTAAAGATCAAAAATTAACAAGGTGTAATACCCTTTCAGCTAAAATACTAGGGGAGCTAAACACATAGTTGATACAAATGCAGACTTAACTTGACATGTCTTATGGGTGTTAATTCTTCACTCACTAATAATTTAAGAGTGTCTAGCTTATTTAACCCTCCCCTTCAAGAGTCTTTGTTTTTTTTTTAAAAAGTTTGTGAGATGGACCTAAGAGCTATGTTATCTAACAATTCGAACAGCATGAATGTTAAAAAGAATATTTCTTCTGATGAGTTAGATTTCAGTAACTTGTTAAATTTATATAACATCAGAGTCTTGAAGCCTGACAAGGCCGGAGGTCTGGTCTTTATGGACCAAACTGAATATATAAATTGAATGGAAGTTTATCTAAACAGTGATGTTTATGAGCATGTCAGCCTTAATGAAGTCAATGGCGCTTATAGGTGGATTAATAGCATTGTTAATGATTTATTTCTAGAAGGGAGCATAGACATTGACACACTTCAGTATTTGACAATGCCAGCACCTATTATACCAATGCTTTTTGGTTCTTCTAAAATCCACAAGGACTTGAATAACCCCCCATTCAGACCCATAGTGGATGGGAGGCAGTCTATTACGTATGCAAGTGCTAAATTTGTAGACAGTAAGTTAAAACCTTATATAAAAACTGAACCACAAATCTGCCATGACTCATGGAGTTTCCTCGAGAACATCAACAACTTAGAATTTAATAAGAATTTCATCTTCCTCACGGTAGATATTAAAGATCTCTACATAGTGATACCACAAGAGTTAGGTATTGAGTGGGTTAGAGAATTTTTGCTCATGAAAGGGATGGATGGTGGAGAAATTTATGTCATCAAAACCCTTCTAGACATAGTCTTGTCTAACAATTTCCTATGGTTTAATGGGCAATTTTTTCTTCAGAAAACAGGTATTGCAATGGGTTCACCCTGTGGTAGCAGTTTTGACAACTGCATGATGGCCTATTGGGAGAGAGTTTTTTGTTTAACAACACGATGTTCAAAGATTACGTGGTTTGGTATACAAGATACCAGGATGATATGTATTTCATTTGTAAAGGTGATGCTACCCGTATAGAGTCCTTTATTGCAGATATCACCATTTTAACAGAGTTTCTGGAATTTACATTCCAAGTGGGCACAGATTCCATTAACTTTTTGGATGTACATCTGTTTAAAGATAGGGCAAATAGTAGATATGTGACTACCATCTATCGTAAACCCACTTACTCAAATGCTTTTTTACATTTTTCAAGCAGCCATCCTTACCATCAGAAGAAGGCGGTGATCAAGGGACAGGTAGTTAGGCTGCTAGGATGGTTTCGAGTGACAATTATTACATGATAGAATGCGATTTGTTAAAATCTATGTTCGTCAAGAGAGGGTACCCACTAAGTTTTCTTAAACACATCTTCCATGAGGTAAATACTAAAATGCTGTCAGGGTATTTTAGACCTATTGTACACAAAGGCTATGAAGCAATACATAATACATCTTTTGAACAGCCAATTCAAAAGAGGGTGAACCCAACACTTGAAACAGGCACAAGATTTCTTGTTACCTATTCTACAGATTCCAAAAACATTAGGGACATTCTTCTTAAGAATTGGACCATAATACTGGAAGACAATGGTCTTAATAAAATATTGGAATCAGCCCCACGATACACGTACAGCAGGGGACCCAATATGAAATGCCTGTTACAGAAACAGAGAAAAATATGTAAGGGTAGTTTTGGTATGGCAAAATGTGGTAGTTGTCCTCAGTGTAAATTTATTAAGACAGGCAATAAACTTTGCATTAGGGATAGAACATACAATATAGTAGGCAAATTTAACTGTGACATCAAAGGGGTAGTCTATGTAGCCTTATGCGAGGGGTGCGCATTATACTACATTGGCAAAACCAAAAGAAAATTAAAACAAAGGTGATACAAACACCAGTACAGCATATACAAATAGATTATTACAAATGTGTTGGTAAAACACATTTTAGATTACCCCACTCACAAGTTTGTGTTTGCAGTAATACAACAGTTAGAACATAATATACGAGGAGGCCCATGGGAACTTAAACTTGAGGAATGTGAGCTTATGTGGCAAGTTCGCACATTGGCCCACATACCTCCTGGCATTAATGAATATGTATCAATCAAATACCGTTTAAAACTTAAAGCACTTGCTAGGTAGTGCCTATAGCTTGTGCATTTTTCTAAATAAGTGCTTAAGTATATTTTGTATGCCTTTCTACATTAAGTGTCACACTGCCCTTTGTTTGCCTACCTACAGTCAGTGTCATATTTACCATAAGGTTGCATTTATATATACTTGTCTACTGGACCATGTTTTTTGGTTTTTTATTCACACACACACACACACACACACACACACACACACACACACACACACACACACACACACACACACACACACACACAAGCAGATTTGCCCCCCTCCCCAATGTTGTGCGACCCTGGAGTTGATATATATAGTTGGGGGGGTGAAGTCCCCCACATAACATGCTTGTCGACCAAATGAACTGTCGACCAAATGAGTGTCGATCATATGGCCTGTCGACCATCTCAGGTAGACTCATATATATATATATATATATATATATATATATATATATATATATATTTATATTTATATTTATATTCATTTAGATAAGTTGCATTTTAAATGTAGGAATAATTAAGTAAAACTCATTCAAGTTCTGATTTTTATTTTATAATCACCCACATTTGTATCAACTATGTGTTTAGCTCCCCTAGTATTTTAGCTGAAAGGGTATTATACCTTGTTAATTTTTAATCTTTAACGTATATATTTTTATTATATGCATGTATTTATGTACAGGTTTCTAATATGTTTTGTATATGGTTTTAAGTATACATATTGTAAATGGAGAAGATATCTTGTATTAGATGAATTGTATACTGTTGCCACAATGGAGTTAGATGTTTTTATAACCCTACATGAATTAGTGAATGTAATTTACTGATGGTTAATTTGTGATTGATTTAATTGCATCTACTTGTAAGTATATAAAGTGGTTAATTGTTGTCTTTTCTTTTGTCTGATGAAGTTGGAGCATTGTCTCTGACAAAAGCGCTCACAATAAATAGTGTGGTTTGGAGTACTTCCAGCCTGCTTGCTTTTTTTTGTTATTTTACCAGTTTGTTCTTTTTTGGAATACTCTCTATTATACCTTCATTTCCATTCACTCACAAAGACATATCCTACCTATTTGCTACCTGTCCATCCCATCTAACCCATCTCTTTCTGGAAACATTCATCCTAATCCAGGCCCTACTCTCATAAATCTTAGCCCTCCCAATCCCAATCCAAGCCCTACTCTCATAAACACTAGCCCTCCCAACTCTTACAATCCAGACCTTACTTCCATAAACACTAGCCCTCCCAACTCTTACAAATCACTAAATATCACCACAGCAAATATTTAAAGCATTTGAAACAAAATACCAGAACTCCATGCTTTCCTGTCCCACAATAAACCAGACATACTAGCAGCAACTGAAACCTGGCTGAAACCATACATAAAGGATACTGAATTCCTTCCCCCAGGTTATGCCTGCCTTCGGGCTGACAAACCCCACAAGAAGGGAGGAGGCATTGTTTTAATTTCGCCCAATACTCTCTCCATAGTTCCATAAACTAAATCCACTCCTCAATTTGCAACAGCTGAATTAGTCATGTCATTTCTCAAACTCAACAAATCTAAATCTCTCTGTATAACCACCATATACATCCCCCAGGCAACAATATTTCCCTTCTAGAAGATATTCTCACCTGGATATCAGGTAATATCAATAATGAAACAAACATCCTAGGGGATGTAAATATAAACTGGTTAGATTTCTCCAACCATTCTCTATCACCTAATATCAACCTGTACAACTTTACACAAATGATTACAGATATAATTAGACCCAACAAAAACAAAGACAGCAGTTCAATTCTAGACTGAATATTGGTCTCCGACCCCAGCAAAGTGTCAATAGTGAATAGTCTTCCCTGTAATATTAGTGACCACCTTCCTGATTACATAAGCCACAAAAACAACCTAATACCTTCCCAACACCAATAAAAACAATCAAGAAACTTAAGTAACTTTAATCCCACAATCTTTAATGAATCCCTACAAAAGATAAGCTGGAATACTCTAAACCTCCTACCACTAGATGATGCTGTCAAGTTCTTCAACTCCACCTTTCTAACTATCCTCAACAATCTAGCCCCTGTTCCAACTAAAAAGAGTCAAAACCAAACACTCCATCTGGCTTACTAGAACCACCAAGCAAATTATGAATTCCAGACAAAATATGGAAAGAAATGGCAAAAGCATCACAATCCCACTGACCTCTTACAATTCAGACAGCTCCATAACCAAGTAAAATGCCTAATCATTAATGATAGAAAACAACACTACCTAAACTTCCAAAGCAATTACAAACAAAACCCTAAGAAATATTGGAAGTCCATTACATCTCTAATTAACACTGGCACAACAATAGTACAGTTGTGTACACTTACCATAAATGTAGATGTTCGAGTGTATTCACTGTTGCAGTCATCACATTTGGGTTATCCCTGCCAGGGTAGCCCTTGGTAGACCTGAATACCAGAGACTTAGTATTTCTGCCTCGGTTGCTGTCGCTTGAGGACTGACGTCAGCTCATCAGTAGTATGAAGTAAGACAGCTGATGCCATTACATCAGTTTTTCTTGCCCTAACCTGTCAGGAGCCCCCAAGGAGGAGTGCAGGTTCTGATGGAAGAAACCTCACCAGTGGAAAATAAATACCAATATGTCACTTTTAAGGAAAGGAGAACAAGAAGTTAGAATGGTAATAAAAGGAGAAAGAGAAGAAAGGGGAATGGAGAGAGTGAAACCAGGACTGCAACAATGAATACACTCAAGCATCTACATTTATGGTAAGTGTATACAACTGTACTATATTCTTAGTGTTTCACTGTTGCAGTCATCACATTTGGGTTGATTCCCAAAGCTGAGGAAAAGGTTGGAGGCAGTAAATGAAACTAGGGGCTGGCTAGAATGCCCTGCAAGACTGCAGAGGCAAATCCTGCCCTGGATTTGGAGAAGGGGGAACAGATGTCCAGGTGGCAGCCTCCAGGATGTCCCTGGTGGGGACTCCTTTGTTGAAAGCCACACAGGTGGAGGCTGCTCTGGTGGAGTGTGTCCTGACCCCCTGGGGGGAGGCTTTCCATTTTGTTTGTAGCAGAAGTGGATGCAGTGTGTTATCCATTTGGAAATGGTTTGTTTAGAGATGGCTTTGCCTTCTGCCCCTGTAGCAAATCTAACCAGCAATTGATCAGACTTTCTGAAGGATTTAGTCCTGTCTAGATAGAATCTGAGCTGTCTGTGCACATGTAGAGAGTGAAAAATCATTTACCTCTTGTTCTGGGGATTAGGAAAAATGGTGGGCAAATTAATGGATTGGTTGAGAGCCAGACTGGACACCACCTTGGGCATGAAGGATGGGTTAGTTCTGAGGGATACCCTGTCTGCATGGAAGATAATGAAGGGTTCCACAGCCATGAATGCATGCAGCTCAGAGACTCTTCTGGCTGAAGTGATGGCCAGAAGGAATGTTGTCTTCTAGGAGAGAATTTTAGCTCTGCAGAAGAAGCTGGTTCAAAAGGGGGCAGGGTGTGCTTTTCCAATACAAAGTTAAGGCCCCAAGCTGCTATTGGTGCCTTTCTACATGGCCACAAGTTGCTAGCCCCTCTTAGGAACTGTTTGATCAAAGGGTGTGAGAAAAGGGCCTACAGAAATAGCAGAGGCATGAATTTTTATAGAGGAGAAAGAGAGGCCACTGTGTAATAGGTCAGCTAATTAATCCAGGATGAGAGGGAGGGAGGCCTGTGCCATATTGGCTCCCTTAGCCTGAATCCAGGTGCAGAACCTTTTCCATTTATCAGCATAAGACTTTCTGATGCTAGGATGTCTGGCCTCATGGATACATCCAGAACCTGTTTACTGAGGTTGGCAGATTAGTTCGGGGTTAGGAAATAAGCCAAGCTGCCAAATTGAGTGTCTGCAATTGGGGATGCATGAATTCCCCTTCCCTCTAGGTCAGGAGGTTTGGAATCTGAGGAAGATGCCATGGGGGCAGTGAGGACAGGCTGTGCAGCAAGGGGTACCAGTGCTGCCGGGGCCAGTCTGGAGCTATAAGAATGGTCCTTGGTTTTTCCTCCCTTATTTTGAGCAGTACTCTGGGGATGAGAGGTAGGGGAGGAAAGACATAGACCGATAGATTGACCCAGGGGAAGGACAGGGAACCCACTTTCCAAGCCATGCAATGATGCTCCCTGGTGCAGAATTTGCAGAGCTGATGGTTGGTGTGGGAGGCAAAGAGGTCAACCTTCAGGGTTTCCCATTTCTGAGTTATTAGGGTGAAGGTATTTCTGTTGAGTTGCCACTCATGTGGGTCCAGAAGATTTCTGCTTAATTGGTCTGCCAGAGAGTTGAGAGAGCCTGGTAGGAATTGTGCTAACAGGTGTAGTTGCATGGCAGAGGTTGTGTGACAAAGGGTCATGGCCAGTCTGCATAGAGGGTAGGAGTGAGTCCCTTCCTGCTTATTGCTGTACCACATCACTGTGGTGTTATTTGTTTTAATCAGGAGAGCCCCTGGAGAGAGAAGGTGATTGAAAGCTATCAAGGCATGCTACACAGCCATCATCTCATTTTGAATGATGTGCAGAGGGATTTGCTGTGGGCTCCACTGGCCCTGTATGCACCTGCCATCCAGGTGTGTACCCCAAGTGTAGCCTGATGCATCTGTGGTGAAGGTCTGGGTGACAGGGGGTGGGGAGAAAGGCATTCCCTTGTTTTGGGAGCATGCTGTTGCCCACCAAAGAAACTCCTTTCTGAGACAAGGAATTATAGGTAGAAGAGTTTCCAGGTCTTGAGAATGCTGGCACCAAAGGCTCTTTAGGTATCATTGAAGTTTCCTCATATGCAGTCTGGCATATGGAATGAGTAGTATGCAAGATGCCATGAACTCCAGAGCTTGCAGGATCTTCCTTGCAGTTAGCTGGGCAATGGTGGCTAGTTGAGAGCAGTAGGCTGTCAGGAAAATTTGTTTCTCTGGAGTAAGGTATGGCATCTGGGAAGCTGTGTCCAGACTTGCTCCCAGGAAGATTACCCTTTGGGTGGGCACATGTTTGGATTTATTTTCGTTGATTGTGTATCTTAGGGAGGTTTTGTGTATCTTAGGGAGGTTAGTAGGGTCTTTACAAAGGCCAGGTGCTTGAGCAGCTTCTTCTGACTGTCTGCCTGAATAAGGCAGTCATCTAACTATGGGTAAATTTGAACATTTCTTTGTCTGCAAAAGGCAATGGCTGGAGCCAGACATTTTGTGAAAACTCTGGGAGCAGTAGATAAACCGAAGGGAAGTGCAGAGAACTGAAAGTGTTGAGATCCTGCCCTGAAGCGGAGGTATTTCCTGCATGATTCCCTGATAGGAATGTGGAGGTAGACCTCTTTTAGATCTGAGGGGGGGCTAGCTAAGCATCCTTGGATAGCATAGGTAGCAGCTGCTGGAGGGTGAGCATTTTGAATTTTGGGATCACTAGGAAGGTGTTTAGAATGGACAGATCGAGGATGGGGCACCAGGTGCCCTCTTTTCTGGGCACCAGAGAAAGTCTGGAGTAGAAACCTTGGCCTATCTGTTCTGCAGGAACGTGGTCTACTGCCCTTATAGAGAGCAGGGAAAGGATTTGCTTTTAAGCCTCTGCCCACTGATTTGGTGGTAAATCTGGGAACCCTTTTGGGGTTGGAAGGGTGTGGAAGAAAAATGTGTATCCCTGAGACACAATGTTCAGAATCCAGTGGTCCTTTGTAATGGTGGCCCAGGTGCTTGAGTGAAATGAGAGTTTTCCTCCTAGGGGTAAGTGAAAGTGGGCAGAGGGAGGAGGTGGAGGACGTGAATCATTGTGAGTTGTTACCATAAGGGGGTGGCTTAGAACTCCCTGGTTTTGAAGTGGAGGTAGTCCACTGCTTAGATCTCTGCATTCCCTGGGGCTGCTGTCTGGGGGGGGGGGTCTGCTTCCACGGGGCCTAGGCTAGGCTGGTTTACTGGGAGCAGGAAAGGACTAGTGTTTGGAGGGACAATGCCTGCTGAACCTAGGGGGTTGGACCTGCAAGAAATCCTTAACTGTTTGCATAGATTTTGCTTTTTCTTTCATCTTTTTTAAGACCTCTTTTGCCTTAGTGTCAAATAAATTATCTTTGTGCAAGGGGGCATCTAACAATTTAGACTTGACATGATTTGGCAGGGGCTGTTCCTTAAGCTATGCATGCCTTTTAATGACAGATCCAGTGACTACTCCCCTGCAAGAAGCTTATAGGGCGTCAAAACCACAGTGCAAGGTGTGCTTAGTTACTTGACTTGCAGAATGCATTAACTCTTGTAAATCTTTAGATTCTGTCCAAGCAGGAAAGGAAGACATTTTTTGTTTAAGGAGTTCCAAGGTACGTTGCTGAAATTTCAGCATATGGAACTGACAATTTAGTGCTCTGATAGTAAGAGTAGCTGAGGTGCATACTTTCTTGCCCCATCTGTCCATTGCTCAGGAATCCCTGTTTGATGGGGTGGGATTCTTAGGAGAGGTTGCTTTAATCCCTTTTGGTCCTTGAGAAATGACCTCAGGGTCAGCTGTAGGATTTTTAAAAAGATATTTGTGTGAGTCAGGAACTCTATAGTACCTGTCTGGTTTTGTGGGAGCAGAAGGAAGGGCATCAGGTGTTAAGCTGGATTTGAGGAAAACATCCTCCACAACGTCCAGGACTGGGGGGATGGCCAAGGGTCTGTGTTGTGGAAGATCTAGGAATTCCCTGAGTCTCTTTTTAGACTGAGGGTAGTCCTGACTCTCCCATTGGAAATGCTCCCTTAAGGTATGCAGGGTTTCCCCAAAGGAAAAATCCTCTGGGCGAGAGGCTGAAGTAATGGAACCCTCTGCATCAGAATCCTCATAAGTGGAGAGGGGTTGCATGTCTTCATATTCAGATGCATCAGAGTCATCTGACTCTTGTTCAGACAAAACTACAGGGGGCAGATCT
Organism: Protopterus annectens; assembly: GCF_019279795.1. Taxonomy (NCBI): domain Eukaryota; kingdom Metazoa; phylum Chordata; order Ceratodontiformes; family Protopteridae; genus Protopterus; species Protopterus annectens. Next base: position 1,092,455,042 of record NC_056731.1, on the reverse strand, counting down.
CTTTTTCCTTTCAGAGGGGATAGCTTGGCTTCCCCTGATCAGCATGATAAGGTCTTCTGCCATTTTAAGCATTTGAGACTAAGGCAAGGTATCAGGCATCTGAGAGTGGGTTGTCGGTTTCTTGGGTGTGGTTCATAACCTGGGCCTAAGAAACTTGGTAGTTTTAGAAAGGAGGGTAGTCGCGAAAGAAGAGGTTGGTTTGTGTCGAGATTTGGTAGTGTGAAGGACTTCCTCGGAAGCTGGTGCCTGCTCAGCGGCTCCGGACCCATCCAAGGATGAGACAACTGCAGGATCCTTAGTCGAAGAAGAGTTTTGCAGCATACCGGACTCCGAAAGGATCTGGGTAGTGGCCTGCGAATCAACAGAAGCTGGCATCAGGGGCTGTGAAAGTGCCTCACTGAGTACCAGAGAACTGCCGACTAGCTTAATGGAAGCATCGTCAGTAGGTTTGGACCTGTGCGGTCTACCTCTGTCTTTATCTTTACACTTTTTCAGAAGATTTGCTGTGGGATGGCTTACCAAAGCCATACTGGAATTCGAGGACTGTAAGTGAAAATATCTGGGTACAATAAGGGTCCAACAATGGATAGTTCTGGTGTTGAACAAAGCACAGAAGTGACAGCGAGGGACGTTGTGGTCTTGGCTTAAACAAGTGATGCAGTAAGAGAGGAAGTCTCGGTGTAGTATTTGTTTTCCACAGGGGAGACAATTATTAACTTTTTCTGACATTGGTTAGTCCAAGAAAAAAGGATCCCCAATAGGGTACTTAGCTTTAGAAGACTTCAACTTCAATTTGGTAGACAAAAACCCAGGTAGTGGCCGACCGACACTCATGTGAACTGCTTCTGCTTTGGGCTTCACGGCAAGAAATTCTGATGTAATGGCATCGACTGCCTTACTTTATACTACTGATGACCTGATGTCAGTCCTCAAGCGACAGCAACTGGCGCAGAAATACTTAGTCTCTGATATTCAGGCTGGCTGAGGGCTATCCTGGCAGGGATAACCAAAATGTGATGACTGCAACAGTGAAACACAACGAACATCAACCCATGCCCTTTCCCTAAAAAGTAGCCAGTGAAACAGCCAACTCTTCAACTCATATTTCATCAACACAATAGCCAAACTCACCTCCACTTTCTCTTACATTGACACTACCACCAACCATCTTCCTTCATCTCCTTCCCCCCAGGTAGCACCCCCAACATTACTAGCATTTCTTTCTTCCCCATCACCACCATTATAAAGCTTCTCCTTAAACTGAAACCTAGCTGCTGTGCCCCCAGCAACTTACCACCAGTATATCTCTAGATGGCAGCAAGACCTATTGCCTATCCTATCAGTATACTTCTCAATAGATCTCTTCAAGAGTCTTATGTTCCCACAATATGGAAAAAGGCATATGTTCTTCCACTCCACAAAGGAGGTAACAACATAGATACCTCAAAATTTTAGGCACGTTGCAATTCTTTCCCCTCTCTCCAAAATCCTCGAGAAATGTATTCATTATCAACTTTTAAACCACCTACAACTAAACAATCTCCTGTCTCCAACTCAGCATGGCTTTAGACCTGGTCACAGCACCACTACTGCCCTTATTTCCTTGATGAATACTGTCAACCAAGCCAGAAACAATGATAAATTTGTATCCTCCCTCTTTCTCAAACTATAAAAAGCCTTTGATACGGTCTCCCGCCCCCTACTTCTCAACAAACTCTTCACCCTAGGGATCTCCCCAACAACTCTAAACTGGTTCACAAATTACCTGAATGACAGACAACAGTCTACCAGATGGCACAACTACTTCTCCTCATTCCTTAACTCTACAGGACTCCCCCAAGGTTCCATATTAGGTCTCCTTTTATTCAGTATTTTTATAAATGACTTCCATACCCACCTAACACATGCATCTGTACAATATGCAGATGATTCGACCATTATTTGCTCTGCTAAATCGACAACAGAAATCTTGCAGATCTGCCAATATGCCTTCACCACTACTGAATTGTGGATGGTTAATAATCATCTAGCTCTAAACCCAAATAAAACAAAACTACTACTATTAACTCCCAAGAAAAATCCCTCTGTCAACAAGACAGACTTCATCATTCATGCTCAATCCAATACACCTATAGAAGTTATCTCTCACACTAAATTACTAGGGGTTATCATCGACAAAAATCTGTCATTTGACCTCAATATCCATAATAATATTAAAAAACCAAACTATAAGCTAGGCTCCCTCTACCGACAAAAATACTATCTCAGCTGCTCTACCAAATGAACTCTTGCCTCAAGTTTTCTCTTACCCTCACTACTCTATGGCACTCCTCTCCTAACCAATATCTATTGCACCCTAAAAAACAAGCTTGAGACTTGTTACAACAAGGTTGCCAAATTTGCAACCAATGCAAAATACTCTTCCCATCATTGTAATTCCTTAAAATCTGTTAACTGGCTTGAACTTCCCCATCATCTCACCTACCTACAGCTAATCACAACTCACAAAATTATTTACAAACCCTCACACTGCTCCATCCTCACCCACTACCACCCTAACAGGCCACTTAAATCTGAAAACCAACTACTAGTACAAGTAAACAAAACCAACTCGGGACCACAATAAAATGTTTAAGTGCTTTCGTTCATTTAATACAGGACATTTTCAGAAACAAATCCATTACCCATACATCCTACTTATATACTCACACCAATTATACAATCATCTTGTGAAACAAACACTCTTCAATTAAATAATTTAACAATTAGATTCCAAAATGAACAATCCTTTAATATTTCTTCATTTAATTAAAAAAGTAGTAAAAAAACAGTCATATTGAATACCAAAAATCATAGATTATTAAAATGTGTCAATGTCCGAGGAAATATTTTAAATGCAGACATTAAACTTTAAGAAGCACTTAATAGAAATGTTTTCTTTGATGCCTGGTGTGACATCAGCCCTTAAAATATATGCCATTTTAACTCTAAATATTCAAGATATGTATTGAATTTATCAACAAATGTTAAGTCATTAACCTTTTCTATTAACATAAATTGAAATTTCTTGAATTCCCTGCAACTTAGAGAATGCCTAGCTAAAGCATTATTAATGTCCTTTTTATAGTTAGTACATGATCTCTAATTCTGCTGTTTAATTTTCAAATAGTCTTCCCTATATAAAATGATTTACATGTGGTACAAATAGCAGCATAAACTACACTTCCGTACAACATGAATTTCTCTCTTTTGCAATGTATAAATGGTTGTGTTCAAAATAAAAACTGTCCATGGTTAAATATACATCTACATTGTGAAAAATGACTACCTGTATACATTCCTGGTCTAACTGTGATGTTTGTCTTCCTAATATTTGCCACATTTTCTGAAAAACCTTTTAGATTTCTAGTCTTTTTATAGGTGAACTTGAGTTTGTCTCCAATAATATTACAAAGTTCTTGATTTCCAATAAGATTTTCCAGTTATTACTAATCATTTGTTTGATTCCAGTACTCTCAATACTCAGTGGAACTGGAAAGGAACATCTAAAACTACTGTCCATTTCTCCTTTCTTTATACTGAATCCATTTTTAATAATAGGAGGAAATTTAATGTATGTTTGTCTACTATCTTCACTAGAGGTAGTCTTTAATTTCTGGAGGGGATAACCTCTTTCCACGAAAAGTTTTATGATTTTTATTAATTTCTTCCATAAATGTCTAATCATTGCTAACTAGTCAACTAAGTCTGATGACTTCCCCTCGAAACACATTGAACTTCATATGAGTGGGGTGGTAACTGTCAAAATGAAGATTATTATTAGTAAAAGTGTCCTTTCTATAAATGTTGCTTGAAAACGATTTATATGCAACATTCATATCCACCTTAATATCTAAAAAAGTACTAGTACAAGTGCACAAACTTAAACTCCCTGCCGCCAAAATGCTTTACTCCTTTTCTGTCGCCAAGCTTTGGAACGCCTTACCATCAGCTATCAGAACCTCTAATAAAATCACTTCTATCAAAAAAAGAATTGCAATTACATCTCTCTTCCCTCTGACAATGCACATGCCCCTATTCTCATCCTTCTATAACTTGATTGCCCACACACTAAAGTTCACTTACACACTATCCCACATCCCTCCCCTCTCCAAACTCGCACATACTGAACAACTCTTGCTAAACCTTTACTCTTCTATCCATCTTTTCTACATTCCTCTCACTGTTCCCCTTCCCATCCTTCTGCTAACCAGTTTTCACAAAATACCTTGTATATACCACTTAACTATGTTTATTAACTCAACGACTCTTCTAGTTCTGCAACTTATGTTAGTGGTTATACCCACATGTACATATCATTTGTGTGCCACCCTTACATTTATGGTATATTGCTATGTATGCATTGTTTTACTTGATTTTATCTGGAAGTTGCCTTATATTGTACTTAATGTTTCTATATTTTGTACTGTTATATTGCGGAGCTTTTCTCCCCGGGCCTCCACTGAAAATAGGTTCTCTTGGCCCAGTGGACTTTCCCAGTAAACAAATGCCAATAAATAAATAAATACTGTAATCTCAGTTAGGAAATACTCCAAGGCAAACTGCCTTTTATTAAGCAACTACCTATCAAAAATGTCACGTCCCACCAAACCCAGATAACATAGCAGCCTATGAATTATTCATAGATGCTCTGTAGACAGAGGCATAGCTGGCTCACCCAACACACTGTGCCAGTCCCTGACCTAATGTCGAATGCCCTACCCCCTTGCTCATAGTGATGAGCAAAAAAAAACATGCTTCCGATGAAGCATTCCCCCTCCCTACCAGAAAAAAAAGTGCTCCAACAAACTGCTTGATTGTTTGAAGTATATGCCCCCTCCCACCCAGCAACAGCAGAAAGAAAGTTGCTTTCTGTACAGAAAGCATGCAGGAATAGCACCCACATTGTGCCCTCTAACAGGTAACAGGTTGTGCCTGGGGTCCACTTTGCTCGACGCTGTCTGTACAAACATGTCACTGACTACATAGAGACAGTTGTTCCTACAAGAAATAAGCCCAAAATAAACTTATAAAACAGTTCTGCATCATAAGAACTTTGTGGACTTCTTTGAGAAGGTTATCAAGGAAATGCATGAGGGTGAAATAGGGGCCTACTGCCTACCTTGACCTAGCTAATGCATTTGATATAATACCCTACTTAGACATTGTAAACAAACTTATGGAATTAGCCATAAACATCTATGTATCCCACTGGACAGCCAACTAACTCACAGATAGAACCCAGGTGATTAGGACTGAAGAGACCACCTTTGCAAAGATGTCTATCACTTATGGAGTCCCCAAGGCTCTGTGCTGGGTCTCCTCCTCTTTAGCATCTATTTCTCAGAGGTCAAGGCTAAAATCAGGGACCTCTGGCTTACCAAGTCTGCAGATAATTGCTAGCTGGGGGCAATTATAGAAACCCCCATAATGCTAACATTTTACAGGAAGGTCTAACACAGACAAATGACTGTTGCCAAAGGTACAGCTTAAAACTCAATGGCAAGAAATGCATAACAGTATCTTTTGGAGGTTTGCCACCCCAGGAAACTACCTGATCAATAAAACACCCCTAAATGTTGACACAGTTTTCAGGGATCTAAGAACTCATGTAAATAGAACCTGTCTTTCAACCACTATGTGTCTAAGGTAGTAAGAAAATCATTCCTTGGATCCCACCCTGATGGACCTTTTGCATATTTGCAAAACAAACAACATTGGATCAACTAGATCTATTAGATCCAAAGATTTAAACTTTGATGGTGATTTGAATAGGTCATGTTGGAAGGACAGGTATGGATCTCAGAGAATTCCCATTCTCTAGAATAAGCTTTCCATCCATTTGAAGTAGGGTCCTTCCCTCACCCGATTCAAATGTTACCTGGACCAGTGGATAGTAAATTGGAAATTCACCCTTGGTCTGACACCCAAATCTCTGATGGACAGAGGCAGCATTTCAATCATACCCTAACTATCATACAAACCTTAAAGCAATCTCTAAGGCAAATCAGCCGGGTCTATTTCACATCATTGAAAACACTAATCATTGAACCACTATTCTGCAAACCCACTTTGTTGAAATCTCACTTATTGAATGGCTGTTTAATCAAAGTTTTGCATAGGGAAAAACAATAGCTGACCAACCTACTGCTGTCACAAAATTCTAAAAAATTAAAATCTACCGAAGTGTGGGGGCTTCTTCCCCCACACCCCCCCAACTAAATATACCAACTCCGAGAACGCACTACTGTGGAGAAAAGGACAAATTCCCGATGATGGCCAATCATTGTTTTTCTCTATGAAAAACTTGGATTAAACGGTCTTTTGATAAAGTAAGATTTCAACTAAATGGGTTCGCTGAATAGTGATTCCACAATTAGTGTTTTTGACTATGTGATATAGACCCAAAATAGCCCATGGGATACATTTAGGTACATAGCTAGGCTTATAAAGGCCCCAGTGGTCATTAGCCTAGTATTTACCTATGAACCTAAAAACCTATGACACTATATATATGAATTACTATTGATATCAGGCATTCACCAATATTGAATGTACTGACTCCCACACCTCCATACGGCGAGAGATTTTGCCCTGACATGTTGTCATGGATGCATCCACAAGTTACCACGACAATCCACACAATGCAGAAAGCAAATATGCAAATGACACTATGAACAATTTTAAATGACTTGTGCAAGAGTCTTAACCCTATATATATCCCCTTATTAATTATTTTTCCCACCATTTACCACATCTCAAAGATAGAACTGGGCAAAATACCAGAAAAATAAGACCCCCCCCCATCCATAATGAATATAAAACTCTTAGAAACAGGGTAAAAAAGCTTATCATCTCTGATCGACAATACTTCATACTTCAAAACAACAACAAAACAAATCCTCTAAAATTCTGGAAAGGCATCTCCACTCTACTTCATCCCAGCAAAACAGTCACCCCAACCCCTGACCCTAATGCCACTGATATAGACTTAGCTACTCAATTCAATTCTTTTTTCATTGAATCTATTTCCAAATTAACCTCTTCCTTCTCCAACAACACACACTCCAACTCACCTCCATCTTACCCCAACTACACTCAACCCAACACTATAACCAATGCCACACTCATATCTACTAACTCTTTACCATCCACCTCCTCTCCTACTCTCATTCTCTCCTCATCTTCTCCACCCCCCTAATATCCACCTGCTCTCCTACTCTCTCTTCCTCCTCATCCTTTTCAACCCCTAACACCCCCTCTCCACACTCCCCTCCATTCTCACTAAAACCTATACCCACATCTACCATACAAAAACTCCTTCAGAAACTAAAACCATGCACCAATGCTCCTGATGACATTCCTTCTTACTTTCTTAGCTCAGCTGCTGAAGCAATTGCCTACCCCATTAGCATACTAATCAACCGCTCAATTCAAGAAGATATAATTCCCCAAATCTGGAAAAAGGCCTTCATCATACCTTTACATAAAGGTGGCAATAACAACAATGTTTCCAACTTCCACCCCATTGCTATCCTATCTCCCATCTCTAAACTCCTGGAAAGGTGCATCCAACTTCAGCTCCTACCATATCTCATAGATAATAACCTACTTTCTCCTACACAACATGGATTCAGACCAAATCACAGCACTATGACAGCACTCCTCTCCTTTCTTGAAACTGTAAATAATGCCCGGGACTCTGGCCTAATTGTCTCTACCCTTCTACTTGACCTCTCTAAAGCCTTTGATACTATATCACATAGTCTGCTTCTAACCAAACTCTCCAAACTTAACCTATCTTCCTCTACTTTGAACTGGTTCTCTAGCTACTTATCTAACAGATATCAAGCAGTCAAATTGAAAAAGGCAACCTCCTCATTTCTTAACACCCCGACTGGTGTCCCCCAAGGCTCCATATTAGGTCCCCTCCTTTTCTATATATTTATAAATGATTTCCACAAAGCTATCCCTCTCTCCAATATCATCCAATATGCAGATGATTCGACCATTATCTGCACTGCCTCAACTATCCCTACTCTCATAAAGCTAACTCAGGATGCTTTTTCTACCATTGAACTATGGATGAAAACAAATCACCTAGCATTCAACACCTCTAAAACCAAATTAATGATCTTCACCCCTTCTAAACTCAACTCTCTCAATACAAACACATTCTCTATTACTAGTGAGAATAACACCCCACTGGAACTAGTGACAGAGACCAAATTACTTGGAGTCCAAATTGATAACCAACTAAAAGTCAGCTCCCATCTACAACTAAATATTAAAAAAACCCATCAAAAGCTAGGGATGCTCTATCGACAAAAGCTCTACCTTACAACTGCTACTAAAATCACTCTCTCTACTTCCTTTCTTATTCCCTCCCTTCTATATGGAGCTCCACTACTAACTAATCTACAAATCTCCCTGAAAAAACAACTTTCCTCCTGCTACAATAAAATCGCCAAGTTTGCTACCAACCAAAAGTCTTACACCCACCACTGCTCCTCTCTCCAACAAGTAAAATGGCTAGAACTACCCCATCAGCTCTCCTATACACAACTATTCCTTGCACATAAACTTATTTTCAACCCCTCCCTCTGTCCCTCCCTCTCTTCTGTGTTTAAAATGCACATACCTGATAAAATATTAAGGTCCAACAACCAAAATCTATTAGAAGTGTACAAACCAACCCGTCCCCCAGGCAAATATCTTCTCTCACATGAGTTAGCTCGTCTCTGGAACTCTCTACCTCCATCTATCCGTACTACCTCTAACCATTTTATGTTCAAAAAATCTCTTCATTCACATCTACTTTCCCAGTGGGAATGCTCTTGCTCCCACCCTACTTAACTACACTGAACATCCCCATTTCCTCTGACTCCTGCTTACACCCTTGATTTCTCTCTCTCATTATCCATAACTCCCACTTCCCTGTTTATTACTACTGAATATGTAAGAATACTCTACACTCTCATATGTTGAACTCTCTCTATGAAATAACTTTTGTAGAATTTTGAATTTATGTATAATCCCTTTTAATCTGCTATCAGTTTTAACACTGTTAAATTAATTGTAATTGTTGTGCATTTTATTTGTATTCGTCTACTTCAGATTTTTCATAATGTTTAAGTATGTCTAATACCTACTGTAATCTATATTGTCTGGAGCTTTTCTCCCCAGGACTCCATTGAAAACGGGTTCATTTTAGCCCAATGGACTATCCTGGTAAACCAACTGCAAATAAATAAATAAATAAATAAATAAAATAAATAAACAATTATAATCCCATTTTGCTTATTTTGTTTGGGAATTATAATTTTTGTATTTCTAGAATGAAAAAAAAAACAACTGCCTGACTCACACTGTTACTCTACACTATAGTTCCAGTCTCGAATCAAGTTTTTTCGGATTGCAAGCTCAAGGCTACTACATACAGTAGGCCATCGACCTTAGATCATCTGTCATACAAATGGAACCATTCACCCTGTGATTCATGAGTTCATAGGTAAATGCTAGGCTACCTGTCTGCAGACTATTACAAGCCTAGCCTATAAGCAGAGGTCAGAATCAAGCCCTGTACCTTGTAAATGTGACTTCCCCTCCCCTCCTCCATCATTTCTTTAACAGCATTAAAACAAGAGCCCCCTTCTACTCCTTCATTAATAGTGTGTATTACAGGAACATGCAGATGATGCATATTTTTGTTTTCACACTTACAGAATGGTGTGTACTGCAACATCATTAAAAGACATTTTAGGAGGATCTCTCACAGAAACATGTGAACCTTGTCTAAAAAGAATGATACACTTGCTGTGTTCTCACAGGCTTTCTTCAGCACCAAAAATGAAACATGCATACATACATAATGAATATCACACACCCCATCAGGATCTGCCCACTTTTAACAGAGCATAAATACATTGTTAGAAAAAAAATGTTTTTAGAAAGAAACTGCTTTTACTGCAGGACTTGTGCTACTTATTTTGGTCAGTATCCTTTTATATGGCACTGCATCAGAACTTTAGACTATTAAAGCCTACTGCAGACATACCATGTTGTGATGAAAGCCCCAAACTAACTGTATGAATGTAAATGCAAATCTATAACAAGTATCCTGATGACAAGTCGGAGGGCAGTGTTTAAGCTGAAACAGGGTGTGACTTTTGAAAAGTGCATTAAAATAATTTTATGTCTGTTGGTAAATAATGAGTACATAATGACAACATTAAAAGTAATCTAACACTAGATAGAGATGTGTGTGAAGATCTAGAAGATTCGCAATGGAAAGGTTTGGTGTGGAGACATATAAAGGTCATTTATTTCTGTCTCAGTTCATCTCTTCAGAGTGTCAGTGCTCCATGTGAAAGTTACTAGATAAAATCAGGTGCCATACCTAAAAAAAGATACAGTTTGCAGAGGCAATTGGATTTGTGCAAATTTGTGCTGTGGAGAGACACCATATTAAAGAAATGTGAGCACGACCACACAATGTAACAGTGTAGAAAGAAAACCTGCCTTGTGAGCACAAATATATAGACTAATTAAGGCTATAAGTGAGTGACTCCCAATCCAAGAATGCACTGTGTATGATCACAAGTATGCATGCCTAACACTATACCAACATATTTCTCATGTTATTATAACATTACAGACAGGCCGGGGGTACAACTGACATTTCTACTCCTTGGTTTCTCCTTTCCATCTTTTTACTTTAGACCAGTAAAACATTAGTTTATGATCTAAGTCAGATGGAAAAGGACAGCAATGGTTATCTCTTCTGATGCATGTACCAAAGATGTTTCTCTTGGACCGCAAGCCTTCTGTACAAAAACAAAATAAAAAGAGGAAAGAGTCGATATACTAGAAAAGACAAATGTTTCTCAGACACTATAGGACTGTGCTCTCAGAAATCCCTGAAGGACACCAAAGGGACAGGATGAGAAGAGCTGTTTAATCTCTTCTACGGTTGGTTTGTCTCCGGTACATCAACAGCTAGTCCCATCATCATCATCATCATTTTGGTGAACTTCAGAGGGGGAAGAGAGACATCTTCGGAGATTACAAGACTATATTATGAGTATGTGCATGTGTGTGTGTGTGTGTGTGTGTGTGTGTGTGTGTGTGTGTGTGTGTGTGTGTGTGTGTGTGTGTGTGTGTTGAGACAAAGTTGTCATTTAATAGAAAAACTCTCTCAACTAGGCATCAATCCATATGTTACCAGATGGGTAGCAAAGTGTCTCACTGATAGAACCCACCTAGTCAAAATAGGGGAAGCCACCTCAAGTAGTAGACCTGTAACAAGTGGTGTACCCCAGGGATCGGTCTTGGTGCCTCTGCTGTTTGGGATATAATTCTCAGAGGTGCAGGCCAAATCTAGTGGGCTATGGCTGACCAAGTTTGCAGATGACTCCAAGCTGGGTGCTGTCATAAATTCCCCTAGTAATGTGGACATTCTCCAAGAGGGTCTCATCCAAACAAATGACTGGTGCCAGAAACATGGCCTTAAACTGAATGACAAAATATGCATCATCATCCCTTTTGGGGAGAATGACATCCCCACAAATTATCACATTGATAATAAGGCACTAAGCATGCAATCAGTCGTGAGGTACTTCGGCCCCCAGGTTGATAGTAAACTGATTTTTGATCATCATATTGCCGCTGTTTTATGGAAAGCTTTCTACATGGCCCACCTCATTGTAAGGGTATCTCATCCAGGGACATGGTGGTCATAACATCCTTGTATTCTTCCCTTATAAGACCCATTATTGAGTACAATGCCCCTTTTGGCATGTACCTCACAAAGCATATGCAGCAGTTGGAGAGACCACAGAGATTCCTCACCCAGAGAATCCTGGGCCTCAAACATCTACTCTACACAGATGGGCTATAAAGCCTTGTCTCTCTACTGAGTCTCCTACAAACTCCTCAGGGGTGACTTCTGTCTGCCATACAAAGCAATATCACACCCCACCCTGATGGGACTGCTGCATATCTGCAAGTCAAGCTCCACTCGAGTAACCCATACACGTGACCTAAACCTGGTCTGTGACATCAACAGGACTTGTTGGTGGGACAGATTTATGTCCCAGAGACTCCCCTATCTGTGGAATAGACTCCCTCTCCACATAAAGCAGAGTACCTCATTAAACCTTTTTAAGCTCAACCTGGATAACTGGATGGGGAACAGAAAATTCACCCCTGGGATTCCACCTGTGTCCCTGCTTGACAGTAGCATAGGGTGCTGACTTGTTGATACATGGGCTAAATTATTGGCTAGGCTTGTATGGGGCCTCAGGGTCAATAGCCTAGTAACGTCCTATGATCCTATGAATAATACACAACTGACCAAGATTTTAATGCCCACTCAAATGGCATAGAGGGATAAAGCCATAACTGTGACCCAGGCAACCTATGCTCCATTACCTGCACTGGAGCTTGCTGGAGCTGCTGTGGAGGGACTGAGGAACCAGTCCATCCTATGCTGTAGCTCCTTATAGGAGAGGCTGCAAATTTTGGAGTTGGCCCTGGGGTGGCTGTTTGGCTCATCGACCTGTGAAAATGGTAGGATTTCCCAGCAGGTACATGGAAGACATATCTCCTGAACAAGAACTTAAAAGAAAAATATCCTTGTTACTGTGGTATCAGTAAGGGCATTAGACACCTCTACAGCTGCCTGGATGATGGTCCTGCCAGAGCTGGGCCAGGGTAAATGGTCTGCTGACATGGGCTCAAAATTCATACAAAAAAACAAAAACAACCCCAAATATATATATATATATATATATATATATATATATATATATATATGTGTGTGTGTGTGTGTGTGTGTGTGTGCATGCATGTATATATATATATATATATATATATATATATATATATATATATATATATATATTTACTGAAGCCAAACAAGCAAACTTTGCATAAGATAAAGATGACAGCTGATTAAACCCATTTTATTAAACAGCTGTGTGAAGGCTTTAATTTATGCTCTTATGGAAATACCTGCAAAGCTCACAAAGAATGTTATGACCTAACTGGTTTTATATGGCTACAAGGGATGAGAGTGACTCTGGGCTCTCCCCAAACTGAAATGTGTATTTGTGTTTATAAGCATTTGAAAAGAGTAGCTGTTGGCATTTTAATTTTTAGCTAAAACACAGTTTGACCACTTGGCTTTAGTAAAACAAGTTTTTCAGCTGACTGTCTTTTGATAAATTGTAGCACCCTAGTGAACACAGCATTAATGTGTCTTTGTGGAGTACTTTGAACTTTGAAAAAAGTCAATAAATAATATCCATACCAGTCAGCCTCATAAGACTTTTAACAATTAACTCAAGCAGAGGTCTGCTCGATAAGATTGTTGAAAAGCACATTTTCTGTTCAGCTGTCATGCCTACTTGTTTTGTCAAATTATATAACTGTAGTTCAGACACTTGACTTTAGAGCCAGGAGTTATTAATTTACTTTTTGTTCATTGTTATGGCAGAGAGAGTCTACAATCTCCTGTACAGTGCTTTTGCAAGTGGCGACCTAAGGTGGTTGCACTTTGCACTGAATTAAGGAAGGGCATGGGGAAGATTATTCACATTGTCATCCAATAAATGACATGAGGTATTCCACACCCACCTGAGGTATTGAGAAACACACCAAATTGCAAATAATTTTCCTACAAATAAGCTACCTTTCTGGCAGTCATATAATAACAGCCTCTGTAGGGGAGAAAAGGAGTACAAGGGAAGCAGGGCCTTCCATTCACCCTGAGGTAGATTTCTACAGTCTGGTGACTATTATTCAAGGGGCTGCATATTACGTCAGTGTGGTACCCATAGTGACAGACGGCGTCTATATAAAGCTGCAGGTTTAGCTGTGTTACCATTTTCTTCAGCTTGCTATGTATGTATTACTCAAATATGGGGTGGCTAAAGCGATCAGGCTGGTTCAGGGCCCTATTGTTCACCTAGACTACAGATAATCTCTAAATAGCACACCAACTACTTGAATGTTGGCTTGGATTGAAAAGGGGAGAACAGGTAGAAATCAGTTGTCTACTCAGGCTGGGAAGGTGGAGGTACATGAGCCTTGGTACGTGCTCAAGTGGAAATCAGCAGAATTAATAGTCAACTGTCTTGGCAGATATCTAGGGAGATGCTCACAAGTGCCTAAAGCAATGCCATATGGGATGATATACATTGTTATACACGTCATTGAGCTGGTGTGCTCTAGGAACATTTAACTGCATACAAAATACAACTTGATAAGTCCCAAACCTGATCCCATGACTCTTGCCCCATTGGGTATGATACCTTCAAAAGTTAATAGCGTACAGAAAAGGGAGATCCCTCATTGATGGGACATACTGGGACACCCTGAGCTAGGTCAGGAGAATGAGACGTCAGTTAGGGAGGAGCCAGTAGACATGGATGTCAAGGGGGTTATCGAAAAAAATTTAAAGCAAATAGTGTTGAGTTGGTTTGTTGAGTCTACTGCTGTGATCACTAACAGAATTATGCTCCCATTATAACGATTTATTTTGTTACAGAAATCTCTCTTTTGTAGTGCCATGAAAACCCCTTCAGTTGGCTCTGACATTACAAAGGCTGATTAAAGAATGGAAATTCTTCACTTTCAGATTGTGCCAGATATGTTTGCCAGAATGTTGTGTTAGTTTGGATTCACATATTCCAAACTAAGAGCTGAATGAAGTGTTCTGCACTAAAATCTGAAGTAAATATGCAGTCAGAAACAACTGCCTCCCCAAAAATAAAAAAGGCAAAACTAGAAATAAAAAGGAAAGATATGGTAAGGTACAGTATTATATAGCTTCATTGTATAGGCACTGAGTAAAGTTTGGAAAAATACTGGTACACCAAGTTTGTAAAACATTTAAATCTTTTAGGCTGTCACAGGATTAAATATACTTCTTTGGCTGATGTCTGTTAAATAACACCAGTGTTACAACTTTCAAAGCTCCAAAACACTTCCCGATTCTAGTTTCTTTTCTCTATCTCTCTCTTTTTAATCTCTGCCTTGTAGTACATTGCAGCAAGTAAAGCTATGCATACTACACAGATATATTTGGCAACACTGATGGTGTGTTACTACTTTCAAAGCAGTGAAACACGTAGACCAGATTTCCTACACTTCTCTCTCTCTCTCTCTGTCTTTCACTGTCACTGGAAGTACATGGAAAAGGTAAATTTCCATGTATTGCAAAGAATTATGATCAGGTCTCACTGTTCATTATTAAGTTGCTATATGTTCTCATAATGGATGTCAAGACTAAGTTGTCAAGGTTTGCTTTACCCCTCTGTGAAGGTGACTTTTTTGACATCCGTTTCTTAAAGATATAACAACTTGGTTATGATCAGAGACACTACTGTAAGCAACTGTGTGATACAAATAGCTATCAACTCAGGTTGTGTGTGAATGTTAAGCAGAACATTAATTCACCACTTCACCATGCCATACATTTCTGTTAGTATGAAAATTGTACTAATCTTCATATATTAACTTGATTTTCACAGATAAAGTCATTAAGGATTCTCACATTAATTTCCAACTAACTATGGCCTACAACTAACGGGTGTGTTCTAAAGTCACTCCATGCTCCAGCTGTTTGAATTCCACTATTGAGCAACCAGGGACTTGAACAACTGTAACCCCATTTCCCCCAAATGCCCAACTGGGTGCTGAAATGTGAGTTGAGCTACACAGCTGCAGCACCAGATGGACACAAACATGCACTTTTCACAGACCAGGTAACCGGGGAAGGGAAATGGAGAGGAAACTACTTGGAAGACAGGTTTAGCGAGGGGAGGAGGACTTTTGGTTTAGGGAAAAAGCAGGGGATTAGGATTTGAGAGGGGAGGGGAATTTTAGGTTTAGAGAGTCATCTGAAGGCATTGGAAGGTTGGGTTAGTGTGTGAAGGGGGACTTCAGGTTTAGGGAGCAATCAGGAAATATTGAAAGATTAGGGTTAGGGAGGGAAGGGGGGATTTCAGGTTTAGGCAGCAATTGGTAAGTTAGGGAGGAAAAGGGGATTTTAGGTTTCGGGACTGAATGGGTGCACAGAATTCGGGACTTGGGTGGGAGTTTTTAGAGTTAGAGTCAGGCTTCTTGGAAGGATATTTAACCTTTGGTTACTTCATAGGGATCGAATTTGTGGGAATTATGGCATTTGTCAAAATGAGAAAGTACCAACAAGGAAGCGTGTTGTGAGCTAATGGTACACCAGCACTTGTAGTAAACCCATATGAATAACACTATTCTGAAGAAAAAAATAAGAATTAGAACAGGCTCCAGCAAGATGAATGTTATGCTGTTGTAACACGTCTGCATGTGAAAGTGTAAAACATCACATTCATAAGCTGATTTTTTACAGCTCAAAACTCCTGTTTTTTTTTTATTTATTTATTTATTTATTTATTTATTTTGGAAAACTGAAAAAACATGCTGTTTTCAGTTTCATAAGGACTGCAAAACTAAGTTTTAACTGCTGAAAGGAGCTGAAAAGAATGAGGGAGCCACTAACCATTATCTGGGAAATGACTGACTCCCAGGGCTTTTTTAGTGCTGTGTGCCCAGAACGTATTTCATGACTGTCTGTAAAGTGCAGTAATATGCATTCTGTCTACACTGACAAATTGCTACACATTTCAAAAACTTGCCCTTTCTATGATTGATACCATGATGACAGAAAAAAAACAGCATAAAGCTTTCTGCATTTAAGTTGTAAAACAATGCATATGTATATATGATCTGGATCTGATTACATTTCATTCAACTGCAGAAACTGATATTTGTCTTTTATGTCTGGAAAGAGTAGGGCAACACTTGACATGTAAGATGTCATGAACAGATGAACGTACCCTTGACAGCTGCTGTCTTCCATCTGACAAGATGTCTCCCTAACTGTTCATATATTTTCTTAGCTTTTCTGACAGTGTGTACAAACTGAAATGAATATGCATTTCTGCCTAACCAGTGTATATAACGAGTCAAGCAAAACCTGCTCCTTCCATCAAATAAGAAAATGAGTGACTGCTTTAGAACTAAATAAATGCACGAATCTGAATATAAACGAGCAACTGCATTGTTTGGTGTCATTTTCAAGAAGTTAGTTATTGTTGTGATTTAACTTTGAAAACACACATTACACTTTATAGGGGACAACATACACACTGGATCTGGTAGTACTTGCCTTGCATAACAGATGTAGTGTTAAGATCTTCGACAACTCTTAAAATAAACAGTTTGGATATCTGCATAAGCCCGAATTGTCAGCCTCCAAGACCGCAGCAGTTAGTACTACTCTAATAATCAGACACGGCAAACCAAGAACAAAATATACTTCTTAATGTTCTCCTGCCATTGGAAAGTGAGTAATCACTTGGAGGAGAGAAAGATAATGAAGGAAAATAAATGATGACGTCTTCATCTCTTGTTCAGAGAATATTGAAATATGTATCATACAGGTAATACGCAAATATGAACAATTTTAGAAGGGGTCAAAAGTGGATTTCTAATTACCTTTTCCAAGCATTGGCTTTAAGAGTTATTACAGGTTTATAATGA
The DNA here is from genome assembly GCF_019279795.1 of Protopterus annectens. Classification (NCBI taxonomy): domain Eukaryota; kingdom Metazoa; phylum Chordata; order Ceratodontiformes; family Protopteridae; genus Protopterus; species Protopterus annectens. The sequence continues at coordinate 1,092,437,417 of NC_056731.1, read as the reverse complement.
GATTATTTCGACATTTGTACGAGTTCATAGGCTCATAGATGGGCCCTTGAGTAAAACTGCTGATCCTCATAGACTGATGGTGTTGAAGAAATCAGACTGCAGTATAACCAAAACTGGACTGCTATTTTGTGGGCAAGGGAAATAAACAATAAAACTGGGTACTGCCTGTCTGTCCTGATGTAACCTTCACTGCTACTAACAGGTATAGGCTTTGGCAACATGACAAATAAATTCAGTATTATTTTATATATGAACAAAAATGTTGAACACAGCACCACAGCAAACCAATAAAAAGCAGATGGCAAAGAGCAGTGTAAAATCCAAATAGACTTTTATTCAAACACAGGTGAGCGCTTTCACGATAAAATCGCTTCTTCAGACCGTATAGGGTTTCTATCAGCATTTTGAATGTTGAAAACACCGAATTTAATTTAATCGAACTGAAATGTTTGAAATCTCAGAAGAGCGAGCTGACGGAATATCGATTTCTTTCCCAGGGAAAGAAATCGGTGGGCCGTCATTGGAGTTTGCTATTTCCTCCACTGTGGTGCGGTCTCAGCGTTGTATATTTAAGTAGGGGGGGGTGGGGGGCACATCCCCCCACGTTGGGGGGTGTGGTGGGTGAAGTTCCCCACTTCTGTTAGTGTTTAAAGTATTGAACATTTTTTTTTTTTTTAGCACAGAACACCAATTTCTTTCCCTGGGAAAGAAATCGATGTTCCATCAGTTCGCTCTTTTGAAATTTCAAACATTTCAGTTCGATTAAATTGCATTTGGTGTTTTCAGCATTCAATATTCTGATATAGACCCTATATATATATATATATATATATATATATATATATATATATGTACACACACACACACACACACACACACACACACACACACACACACACACACACACACATATATGTATGCTTTTTATGTACACAACATTTTATAGAATTTATTTTTACTTTTAGTCTATCAACAATTTTGTTAATATGGAAATAGTGAAGAGGTCTTGAATTCATGTACTTTATATGGAGTAAAAGAAGTCTTGTACTGCAAAACTTTAAATGTATGGAAAGAAGTAACTCTTTACATTTTCCTGATAAACTATGAATAGATAACACATTTTACCTGTATTATATACTTAATTAATATGTGAAGTATTCACATGAAGAACGTATGTTTATAATAGTAAAGCAGACCATTATGGTTTAAATTAGACTGACTTTACCATTTAACTCCATGACTGATTTTAATATTTTGTCAGGAATACCCTGGTTTGTGGTGTAGCCTAAGAAAAACAGATAAATAAATAAATCCTTTGTGATACACAATTGTAAACAGTGACTTATCATGTGCCTTAGTAGAATAAGCAACTGAGCTGAAGGGATAAGGAAAGGAAGGCAACACCAAACAGCATGAGTGGAAAGCACACATGCCATTTAAAATGCAGGATATCAAAACTATGAACAGTTAGCATTCAGGTGCAACATGAACTAGGGCCTTAGCCTTATCCATGAACAGTTCAAGCAAAATAATATACTTGTATTCCCACCATCTGCATACTATCTTCATTAAATATCTGTACAGTTTTACAGTGTCCCTTGTTCTGTCCAGTAATGCAGCTTTATGTTTACAGGAAAGCTCTTGGCAAACACAGTGCTGAGGGAGACTTTGAGCTTCTGTGATATTTCAGTGTTATTGCACTTAGTTTACAATATGTGCCTCTCTCTTTGTTTATTCAAATTAATTTTTCTTGTATATGATTATTTTGCCTGTTAATATTTTGAGAATAAATGTAAATTTTATCTGACGTGATGACATTAACTTCATGCCTGTTGACCTGATTACAGCATGCTTCCCATTAAGAAGAGTAAGTGAGGAAATAAAAATGTTTTTCAAAATACTTGAAACAAAAGAAGCTGAGGCCACAAAGGTAACTGTGCCAGCAGAAACAGTGGTAGTGCAACAGCTGGCTACACAATAGTAATAGACAGGAGTGGTTGTTGCAATCACAAAAATATAGACTTGCATGGGTTTTCATATAGTGGTTAGTTGTGTTGAAGAGGATTTGAGAATGTGGGAATTAATGAATAAGATAAAGAACTGAAGAGTATTCAGAATTGCAGAAATTACCAAGAAAGAGATACAAGTACAATGATAAGGAAGGTTAAGAGAAACTAAAATGTTATGGAAGGATGTGATAGAAATGGCAAGGCAGGATTTCTTAAGGTTACAAAAGTTTGCGTGTGTGTGTGTGTGTGTTGGGTGGAGAGACAAGCTGCAGGAAGTAAAATATAGGTAAGGAAGAGAAAGGCTGTCAAATGATTAAAGTGGGAATGATTAAAGGTGGGGGTAAAAAACAGTCAATAGGTAAAAAACTTTCTTACACTGTGAAGGACACCAATGAGGAAGAGAAAAGGCAAACACTGCTAAAAACTCCTGATGTCCACCACGGCAGTAAAACTTAATAGTAAAATCAAAACTTTAATAAAAAGAATATAACATAAAATAAGCAGTCCTCAGTCTTCCGATAAGCGCTTTCGGAAAATAAGCCTTTCTCAGATCATATAAAAAGGACTGTTCAGCTTTTGTATTTATAAGGCATCACAGCCATTCCTCATTTAGTTCTCTGACACGCCCTTGTTGCAAACCAAAAGGAGGCCAGCTAGCAGAGAGGTATAATTTCCTTCATTGTAGTTAAAGGGGCAGTGCTTCTCTTTACTATAGGATTGTATATGAGAAAACTAATAGCTATGGATGTGAATACATTATATGAATGAAGCAACATTCAAGTAAACTTGCTAATCATATTCCTTCTATTCTTAAGTGCAGGTTTTAATGGCACAATAGTATTCAAGCCTGGTGATCTGTTTGCTCTTAAATTAATTATCCAGCATGTTTCCCTTAGCTCTGTGCAATTATGAATATCACCTCCTCTTGTGGTCTGACAGACTGCCTCTATGGCCTTAAATACAAAGTAATGAGAAGGATTCTGTGCTACGTGGGCTGCGAAGGCATTATTGGGATCTTTCTGTTTGATGTCCCTCAAATGTCTGAGGATACGTTCCTTAAGACGTTGATCTGTTTGGCCAACATAGAAAGCATCTTAAGATAGATAGATAAGATAAGATAAGATAAGATAAGATAGAGGTATCAGTACAGGAATTCATAAAAAAGAAACATACACTGCTTTCAATAAGCAAGTATGTGAAGTTATTAGGAAGTTTTGGCCGGTATTTACAACTGATGACAAAATAAGAGACATTGTAGGTGAACAGCCCAGATTCTACACAAGAATAAGAAGAATATGAAATGTCTCATTTGCAACAAAGATGGATTTGAAAGAAATAGGCCCAATTCTAATAGAAAGGGCACTTTCAAGTGCTTAAGATGCACAGCTTGCAACTCCATTGACAACTCCAATGTTTTTGTACATCCATACTCCAGGCAACAGTACATTTTTAACGTTTATGCTGATTGTACTAGTTCCTACATCATATACTTAGCGACTTGCTGCCAATGTAGTGCTTTCTATGTTGGCAAAACAGATCAATGTCTTAAGGAACGTATCCTCAGACATTTGAGGGACATCAAACAGAAAGATCCCAATAATGCCTTCGCAGCCCACGTAGCACAGAATCCTTCTCATTACTTTGTATTTAAGGCCATAGAGGCAGTCTGTCAGACCACAAGAGGAGGTGATACTCATAATCGCACAGAGCTAAGGGAAACATGCTGGATAATTAATTTAAGAGCAAACAGATCACCAGGCTTGAATACTATTGTGCCATTAAAACCTGCACTTAAGAATAGAAGGAATATGATTAGCAAGTTTACTTGAATGTTGCTTCATTCATATAATGTATTCACATCCATAGCTATTAGTTTTCTCATATACAATCCTATAGTAAAGAGAAGCACTGCCCCTTTAATTACAATGAAGGAAATTATACCTCTCTGCTATCTGGCCTCCTTTCGGTTTGCAACAAGGGCGTGTCAGAGAACTAAATGAGGAATGACTGTGATGCCTTATAAATACAAAAGCCGAACAGTCCTTTTTATACGATCTGAGGAAGGCTTATTTGCCAAAAGCGCTTATCGGAAGACTGAAGACTGCTTATTTTATGTTATATTCTTTTTATTAAAGTTTTGATTTTACTATTAAGTTTTACTGCCGTGGTGGACATCAGGAGTTTTTAATAGTGAATGATTAAAGGTGGGGAGAAAAAAGTGCTATAAACATTTGTTCACTTACACTGGTAAGGAAATAAAATGAAGTCACATACTTTCACGAAACGCAAATGGAAACCTAGGAGAGACTGGTTGGTACAAGCCCTGAGCAATTATTATGTACTGGTAATTCAGTGAAGCAAGAAATTATTATATATTGATAGTTGAGTGAAGAAAAAAAAATGATATACACACACACATATATATATATATATATATATATATATATATATATATATATATATATATGTATATATACTGGTAATTCAGAGAAAACAAAATGCAGATTAGATGAGGAGATGATTTAAGAGAGCAGAAGAACTTGAATGTGAGTGAGGCTCAGAGTCTTTATAATTCATTTTCACAACTGCTGTAGCAATTTCCAGAAGTACTAGTCAGAAATATTCCTCAAGGTTGCTTCTTACTGATATTTTATCTAGGGATTGGAGAACAGTGGGCCATCAAGGAAAGAACATGGAAGCCCTATACTAGTCAATCTGACATCAGTTGCAGCTAACACCAGAGCAAGCTGATAAAGAAATGTATGCGGGATTTGTAACATGTAAGCTTTGTGTCTTTGCTGCTCATTTGCTGCTTTGGATTTAACTTATAATATTATATATATTAATAATAATAATAATAATAATAATAATAATAATAATAATAATATTGATGTTATTACTACTAATTCTGAATGTTTAGCTGTCATTTTTTTTCTTTTACTGATTGATACCTTACTGAGTTTCTTAGTAAATGTAGCAGTAGTGTTAAAGATGGACCACCCAGATCTCCAAAATATATCCCCCCAAAGAGAAACTAACTGTTATACTGCAAGCATCACAATCTCACAGTATTATGACATATACCATATTACTTTAATACTCTATGCCATTAGTTACTGTCTTGTATATTTCTTTGATGTAATGGAAATGTAGCTGTGGTTTACAATATCGTATCTTATATGCAGTTTTGCAGTCTTGACTCTGCTACAGATTTTGCAAAGCTTAAACACAGGTTAGGAAAGTGTTAGTGTTGTTGCTGAAAAAGAAACAAATTACAAACATCACATTTTAAGTCAGTTTTCTTTCATCATAAGCAGCCGTATTATAACTCTCACTTTGTTAGCTTGGACTTCTGCTCTGACATTTCCCAGGTTGAGATCTAAAATCAGTTTTAAAAACTGGCTGCACTTTTCCACATGGTCTGTAATAAAATTATCCTCAGACTAAGGCAATAATTTATGATAATTTTGCTCATGATGAAAAATGAGGCATCTACTTAAAATCTTCAACGACATTATAACACCACCAATGCTATACCTTTAATTTTGTAAATGTTGCCTTTTAACTAACTTTTCTAATGTTTATTGGAAACTTACAATTAATAACTTACTTCAGAGTACCTGATGAGTATGTTAACTGAAAGGCTGAGAAGCAGGCACATTTGTTTAACAGGAACAATACCAAAAGGAAAAAAGATGATCAAATACGACAGTCCAGTAACCCCCCAGAAAAGTAGTTTTATTGGTTCCTCTCTAGCGCCTCAGCATACAGTGCCTTCAATGGAGTAAATAACACCAAATAATGTACACCTTTTACAGTATAAAAAAGCAATCAATTAATTAAATACAATTAAGCAATTAAACACTTAATAATGTATAATAAAACTTTCCAATTGCATGACATATTTATACCAGCAAGGGTCATAGTGCCAAACTTTAAAATAAATAGATTCCTTATATAAAAGTTTCCTTTTAACATTACTAAACCCCCCATAATCTTCAATTTTTTTCTAAAATTGTCCCCTGTAAACCCATGGGATCGCTATTATGACAGTCTAAAAAATGTTGTGCTTTAAACATTCTTTTACTTTCGCCCACATAAAACGTGTTGCAGGGGCATTTTAAACCATATACCACACATTCTGTGTGTACAACTAAAACTTCTTAACACAAAATTTCTGACCATTAATATTTCTAAAAGTTTGAACCACATATTGACATTAAGTACATTTTCCACATGGATCTGTGCCTTTATAACTAAGAGTTTTATACATACTTTGACAAGGGGCTATATATTTACTATGAACAAGTATGAGTCTAATATTCCTTCCCCTCCTAAATGAGAATATAGGTACCTTACACAACTGTAAAAATTATTTAAACTTGAATAAATATTTCCAGTTATCTTTAACAATCTTAACCACATTGACACTTAAATCATATGTAAGTACCGTATACATCTTTTCCCTTTCTACATTTTTACTCACAGTAGTAGAAGGTCTTATTGGTCTAATATTTCCTTCTTTTTTTCACTTTTTCCAAAGAATTAAGCACTTCATGCCTATCATAACCTCTAGAAATAAATTGTTCAAGTATCTTATCATATTCATTTTCTAGGGCTACATCATCATTACATAAACATTTTATGTGGGTAAACTCACCAAATGGTAAAGATTTTATTAAGTGGAGCAGATGAAAACTGGTACCATATAAAACATGGTTTATATCGCCATATTTCCTATGTACTGTTGTAACAATTCGTTGTTTAACAACCAGAAATAAGTTTCCACATTAATTACTTAAAATCAACTTTGGAGCAATAAAAGAACACTTTAATTGCTTTTGTTTATGGGATAGGATTATAGAAAGTTTCTGCTTAAACTGAAGTTAGAAAGCTTGAACACAATAAAGCATCAACAAAGGTGTGTTTCTCCAAACTGGTACTAACCTCTGTCTCAACCTCATTAGGACCTTAATGTTGGAAAGTAATCACATTTTCAATACTTAGCTCTGCTGCCTATTAAAACAGATTGCAGTAGGCCAAAAAGTACAATTGTGTACACTTAGCATAAATGTAGATGTTCAAGTGTATTCACTGTTGCAGTCATTACATTTGGGTAATCCTGCTGGCAGGTTGCCCTCAGTCGGCCGGAATTCCAAAGTCCTGGGTACTGCGTCGGTTGCTGTCGCCCATTCCCTGGCGTCAGGTCATCAGGGATATAAAATAAGCAGCCAACGCCATTTTCTTCACTTTTTCTTGCCCCAGATGTCAGGTGCCCCCTAAAAGGGTAGGCAGAATTTATAAATATGTAAAAATACATTCACCAATATAAACTTTACCTTCATCTACAAGCAAATACACCACATAGGTCGTATAAATCAGAGAAGGAAAGATAAGTTCCAGCAGAAAAAAGGGGGATGGCGGGTGGGTAACCTGGACTGCAACAGTGAATACACTCGAACATCTACATTTGTGGTAAGTGTATACAACTGTACTATGTTCTTTGTGTTTCACTGTTGCAGTCATTACATTTGGGTAGTGTCCCAAAGCTATGGTTGGGAGGCTGGAGCTAAACAGCATTAGGAGTGGCTATGAGGCCCTGCAGAACTGCAGTGGCAAAGCCTGCCCTGGATTTAGAGTAGAGTGGCAGATGATAGTGCTTTGTAAAGGTGTGCACTGAATTCCAAGTAGCAGCCTCTAAAATGTCTTTGGTAGGTACTCCCCTGAGGAAGGCTGCTGAAGTGGCTGCAGCTCTGGTTGAATGTGGTCTAATGCCCTTAGGCACTGGCTTGCCATACTGTGAATAGCAGAAACGAATGCAGTGGCCTATCCACTTTGAAATGGTCTGCTTAGAGATGGCCTTTCCTTGTGATCCTGCAGCATATGCCATTAGTAATTGCTCTGTCTTTCTGAAAATTTTGGTTCTGTCCAAGTAGAATCTAAGCTGTCTGTGCATGTCCAAAGAATGCAGAATTCTCTCCCCCTTGTTCTGTGGATTTAGATAAACAGTTGGCAGATGAATAGTTTGGTTAAGAGTCACACTGGCACCACCTTAGGCATAAATTTTGGGTTTGTCCTCAGAGAAACCCTGTCAGGATAAAAGGTGATAAACGGTTCCACCGCCATGAGTGCCTGCAGCTCCGAAACTCGTCTTGCAGAAGTTATTGCTAGGAACAGAGCTGTTTTCCAAGATAAAAACTTTATATCAGCAGTAGCAGCTGGCTCAAAGGGGAGGCAGGGTGAGTTTTTCCAAGACATAGTTGAGGTCCCATGCAGGTATTGGTGATCTCCTTGGAGGCCTTAAATTTTTGGCTCCTCTGAGGTACTGCCTTAACAAAGGATGAGAAAAGATTGGTGGCGCTGTATTGCAATGAGCCGAAATGGCAGAAGCATGAATTTTAATTGATGAAAAAGATAGGCCTTTGCCAGCATCTCAGTTAATTATTGCAAAATCTGAGGAATATTTGGTACAGCTGTACCAGTCCCTTGTGCCTGGTTCCAAGCACAGAATCTGTTCCATTTTCCAGCATAAGACTTTCTAGTACTAGGCCTTCTGGCTTCCAAAATGACATCCATCACAACTTTACTGAGAGAAGTGGTTTGTATGACTACATTATCCACCATGCTGCCAGGTTTAAAGTACTGAGTTGGCTGTGCAGGATCTGATTGTTTTGCTGGGACAGTAGATGAGGTATTTGAGGTAAGGTCCAAGCTGGGCATTGAGACAGGTTAATTAGAATTGGATACCAGTACTGGTGGGGCCAGTCTGGGGCAATCAGTATCATCTTTGGCTTCTCCTGTCTGACCTTTAGGAGTATCTTGAGGAGGAGAGACAGTGGAGGAAAGGCATATACTGATAGGTTTTTCCAGTTGAAAGATAGGACATCCACTTTCCATGCTTGTCTGTGATAAGTCCTTGTGCAGAATCTTTTTAGTTGGTAATTGTGAGGGGAAGCAAATAGATCTATGTCCGGGCATCCCCATTTCCTTGTTATCATGCTGAAGACTTGTGGATCCAGCTGCCACTCGTGGGGATCCATGAGGTTTCTGCTTAGTTCGTCTGCCAGAGGGTTTTTCTTTTCTGGCAGGAATTGTGCCTGCAGATGTACTTGGTAAGTCAATGCTGTGTCCCACAAAGTCATGGTTAGTCTGCAAAGGGGGTAAGAATGTGTGCCCCCCCTGCTTGTTTATATACCACATGACCGTGGTGTTGTCTGTCTTTATCAGTAGTTGTCTTGGATGAAGTTGGTCCTTGAAGGCTGTCAGGGCATTTTGAACAGCTAGCATCTCTTTTTGATTGATATGTAGATGCATTTGGTTTGAGAACCATGTGCCCTGAATGTATCTTCCTGTCATGTGGGCCCCCCAGGCATAATCTGATGCATCAGTTGTTAGTGTCTGCCTGGCTGGGGGTAATGTGAATGGCTGTCCCTTGTTCTGGTGACAAGCCTTCGCCCACCATCGAAACTCCTGTTGCAGGCAGGGAATGAGAGCAATCATTGTTTCCAGGCTGTGGCAATGTTGAGTCCAAACACTTTTTAGGTACCATTGAAGTTTCCTCATATGCAGTCTTGCATATGATATTAGTAGGATGCAGGATGCCATGAAGCCCAAAGCCTGCAGAATTTTTCTTGCAGATAACTGGGCCTTTGTTGCCAACATTTTGAAATAGGTAGTCAGTTGCCTTTGTTTGTCTGGTGTGAGATAAGCCCTCTGGGCAGTTGTATTTAAGCTTGCACACAGGAATATTATCTCTTGAGAGGGTACTAGTGTTGATTTCTTTTCGTTGACTGTGTACCCTAGGCATGTTAGAAGTCTTTTCACAAACACCAAATGCTGTAGAAGAATGTCCTTGTTCTCTGCTTGAATTAGATAGTCATCCAAGTAAGGATATATTTGTATTCCTCTTTGTCTGCAGAATGCAATAACTGGTGCCAGGCACTTTGTAAAGACCCTGGGTGCAGTAGATAAGCCAAAGGGCAGTGCAGAGAATTGGTAATGCATTGAGCCTGCCTTGAATCTGAGGTATCTCCTGCATGATTGTCTGATTGGGACATGCAGGTATGCCTCTTTTAAGTCTAAAGTCACAAGCCAAGCATTCTTGCCCAGCATGGGCAGAAGCTGTTGCAAAGTCAACATTTTGAATTTTGGTATATCCAGGAATGTGTTCAGAAAAGATAGGTCCAGTATTGGTCCTCCAGGCCTTGTCCTTTCTGGGTACCAGGAACAGTCTTGAGTATAATCCTTGTCCCTGCTCTTGCTCTGGTACTTGTTGAATGGCCCCCATGTCCATGAAGGTTGAGACTTGTTTATGCGCCTCTGCCCATTGAGTTTTTGGCAGATCTGGCCAGCCGTTTGCCCTTGGTAGGGTATGGAAATGGAACTTGTAGCCTTGTGATACTATATTTAGAACCCACTTGTCCTGGGTTATAATGTGCCAATTTTGAGAAAAAAAGTGCTAATTTTCCCCCTAAGGGTGCTGCCAGGAGATAAGTGCTTGGTGCAGGCAGGGGGAAGTCATTGGGAGTGTTTCCTGTATGGTTGTGATTTGTCTTCTCCAACTTTGGAGGTAGAAGCACCCCATTGCTTTGACCTGTTTGAACCTTGCGTCTGGGATCTGCCTCTAGGGCACCTGGATCTGCCCCTTTGAGGTCTGTCTGACACAGGAAAGGGCCAATTCTTTGCAGGCTAGTGTCTACTAAACCTAGGTGGCTGCACTTGTAAGAAATCTTTGACAGTTTGCATAGATTTAGCTTTGTCCTCCATTTTCTTTAACGCCTCTTCTGCCTTAACCCCAAACAAAGAATCATGCTGTAAAGGTGCATCTAATAATTTAACTTTAACATGATCAGGCAGATTTTGTTCTTTTAACCAAGCATGCCTCCTAATTATAGAACCCGTAACTGCAGCCCTGCAGGAGGCCTCCAAAGAATCAAAACCACATTGCAAAGTATGTTTTCCAACTTGTTCAGCTGCATGCAATAAATCCTACATTTCCTTGTTTTCTGCACATTCAAAATTTAACATTTTCTGTTTAAGCAATGCCATGATATGTTGCTGATATTTGAGCATATGAAACTGACAGTTTAAAGCCCTTATAGCCAAGGTTGCAGATGTGTAAATCTTTTTTCCCCATCTATCCAGTGCCCTAGAATCCCTGTCAGAGGGGGTTGGGTTTTTTGCAGCGGAAGCCTTAACTCCTTTGGGACCTTGTGAAATAGTTTCTGGGTCTGCAGCAGGGTTTTTAAAAAGGAATTTATGAGAGTCAAGAACCCTGTAATATCTGTTGGGCTTAGCAGGAGCTGGAGGTAAGGAGTCAGGGGTCAGACTAGACTCCGAAAACACATCATCTAAAATATCTAACACAGGTGGAATGGCTATAGGCCTGTGTTGAGGTAGTAAAAGTAAATCCCTGAGCCTCTTTTTAGATTCTGAAAAATCTTGGCTCGCCCAGTGGAAATGCTCCCTCATGGTATGCAAGGTTTCCCCGAAAAAGAATAGTCCTCTGGAGGAGAAGCTGAAGGAATAGATTCTTCAGCATCAGAATCCTCATGGGGGAAAGAGAATATTCCTGATTAGAAGAGGAATCAGAAGAAATAGAAACCTGATCTGAAGATTCATAGTCAGTCTCTTGTCTAGGCCTCTTATCTGGAGGGGGATGGGAACCCCTGATCAAGATAATCAAATCTTTGGTCATTTTGAGCATCTTTTTTTTGGGCATAGAGACCTGTCCATGTGGCTCTTGATTTTGTTTCTTTGCTTTAAAAGGTGCTTTAGTCTTTGCCTTTGAAGCTGAAGTTGGTTTAATGTAAAGATGTTTAGGTCTGAATACACCCTCAGAAGCCGGTGCCTGCTCAGCGGCTCCGGACCCATCTGATGGAATAGTGTCCGAGGCTCCAATACCTTGAGTTGCCAGCGACATGGCCGACTCCACGTGGGAGTCAGTAGCAACATGCGACTCTAAAGTAGTGGGCATCAGGGGCTGCGAAAGTGCCTCACTGAGAACCGGCAAACCGGCGAACCGGCGACTGGGTCAGGAGAAGCTTTGTCATCGGTTTTGGACCTCGGTTGTTTATCTCTCTCTTTTTCTTTGCGTTTTTTGTGAACTCCGGTAGTCGGATGGCTATCTGACGACATTTCTGAATAATTAAACCGGCATCCAAAATAGTTTAAAGCAAAGTCATACCGATGCTTAATAGTGCGTTGGTTAAATCTAGCACAAATCCGACAAATAGAAATGTTGTGATCAGGGCCTAGGCAAGGAATACAGTAAGAATGAAAGTCCTTATGAGGTATTTGCTTTCCACAAGAAATACAATTATTAACTTTTTCTGACATCGGTCTGGAGCAAGAAAAAGCTTTCCCCAACGGGGTACTTAGCTTTATTGAAGACTTCGGGTCTGAAACTCGAACACGAAAATCTCAGGAGTCGGCCGACCGGCACTTGCGAACTGCTTCTGTTTCGGGCACCGCGTGGCAAGAAAGACTGAAGAAAATGGCATCGGCTGCTTATTTTATACCCCTGATGACCTGACATCAGGGAAGCGGCGACAGCAGCCGGCGCAGGACCCAAGACTTTGGAATTCAGGCCGACTGAGGGCAACCTGCCAGCAGGATTACCCAAATGTAATGACTGCAACAGTGAAACACGAAGAACATCCAAGTAAATGCAGGAGAGCTAAGCAAATATTTTACCATTACTTACTGTCATACAAAAACAAAAAAAAACAAGAAATGTCTGAGGTTTATCGTTCTTCTCAAATAATGTGCCTTTATTTATAATATATAAGCACTTTTATCTGAAGACTTATCAACAACTGGAAACCCTTTTGTTGATGTTTTATATTTTATTCCTGCCTAACAGCACAACTGGCTGAATGTATACAGTAGTTACCTGATGTGGACCCCTTAGTGTGTGATTTCAAAGTCTAAATACAACTGACATTATGAGCACATGTTCCTATGATGAAATTAACTTAAAAACTCAAGAATTTTAAACATTTTGACCTGAAGTTTACAATAGCACATTTTTCTCAGATCACGGCAACAGTGTAAGCATTGTTACATGCTTGCTCTATGTTTGAAGGAGTATAAGATGCAGGGTATGAATTTAGGTGACAAAATTGTGCTACCAATTGTCACATGGTTTAGTATCAAAATCTTGAAAACTGAAAAATATACAATTTGGAACATTGAACGGTAAGGCTGAATTCCCTGCATATTAATTAGGTGAAAATGTTGAATCTGATGAACGAATTCAGCAGATTTGACATTTTTGCTGAATATCGAATGTGATGTCCGTATAGAAGCCCAGGTAAGTATCACACCTAAATCTCACATCACGTTTTTGCAGGAGGGCAAGGCCCCCTGCAACCCCCTATGGGGGGCTATGTCCCCACACCCCCTGTTAACTATACATTCCAACTCCAAGATTGCACTGCAGTGAGGAAAGGGACGAATGTCTCAATCCGCACTATACCATGATCTCTGTTCAGTACATCAAGCTCATATTGGCAAATGCACAGTGGCATTTGCTGATATAAACTATCAATCATTTAATGTTTGGCAACACAGGAATCGTCCATCTGCCGTTCGACATTCCCATGTTCGCAGAGCCTACGTTTAACATTTTCACTGTGAACCTTGCAACACCATAGGGGGTATAAAATCCTCTCCATAGGTCAACCTATATTTTCTCCTGGTATGCAGAATTTTATTTGCTTATCAATATATAGGCTATCACTGAGTTGTGCTGCTAATGTGCAGAAATATGATGTCCTTGCAAGCTATTTTCTGGTTTGTACTTGACACCAGCTAAAACTGAGTAATCTGTATCTGTATGAGTATGAATGTGTTTTTGCATGTTTGTACATCTGTTCATAAGAGGAAGTAGGTTCTGCAGTAGCCTGAATGCAGGACATGTCACTTAACAAACTCTATTCTGTACTAGGTTACGTCCTCTGCATGTCACTCCATTTACTCCACTACTTTGTTGCTTACCACTATCCCAAGAATTCAGTAAAGTTCCTAGCATGGGCCAAAAGGCCCTTCCATCATAATGTGCACATTTGTGATTCAGAAACATCCTAGCCATGACTAGGAAAGTCTTCCTTGTTGGCTAATTTGCATGTTTCCTGAATCGTAGTTACTAATGCAAAGTGCAGATCAAGGCTGATCTGCATGTTGTCGTAGTAACTTGCTGCTTGTGGAGGTAGTAGCACCCCTAGGCTCTCAACATGCAAGTACACAAATATTAACACACACACCACAATCTCTGTACCTATCCCTACAACAACCTTTTGGCAGTGCTCGCTACTGTGACGTTTTGGGGATAGCCGTGTAGATATAGAAGGCCATGCTCTTTCTTATAGGTTCATAGGTTCATAGGTTCATACTAGGCTATCTGCCCGAGGGCATTTATAAGCCTAGCCCATAGTTTTGTGGCTTATGCCACCCCTTTAGTTTGGAGAAACTATGCCCATTATTTTGCTGTGCCTCTGTCGAGCAGTGACACTGAGGTAACCCCTGGGGTGTATCTGCGATCCCCCATCCATTGGTCAAGATTCCTCTTGAACAAGGCCAGCGAGGTGCTCTGCCTCACATAAACCGAGATTTTGTTCCACAGCATAGGGAGTCTTTGGGTGATGAATCTATCCCTCCAGCACGTCCTATTAATAACTGTGTCGAGGTTTAAGTCTCCCGCCCTTGTGGCTCTGAGGGATCTAGATTTTTTGAGATGAAGCATGTTCATCAAATCTGGGTTTGACATGGCCTTGTATGTCAGGCATAGGTCACCTCTGAGCAAGCGGTAAGCAACTGAATATAACTGGAGTTCTTTCAGTCGGGCAGCATAAGACAGATGAGACCCTTTATCCTTTTGGTGAGGAACTTTTGTGGCCTCTCCAGCTGCTGCAAGTGTCGGGTCAGATACATTCCAAATGGGGCATTGTACTCGATCATTGGTCTGATGAGTGATGAGTATAGGGAGACTATGACTTCCCTTGATCTAGATGTGAATCCCTTCATGATAAGGTGGGCAATGTAGAAGGTCTTCCTAACTACTTTAGCAATATGGGTGTCGAATGAAAGGCTACTGTCCACCTGGGTTCCCAGGTCCCTGATAACTTCTTCTGTGATCAGGGGATTGCCTCCTATATGGTAGCTAGGGGTAACCTTATTTTTCCCGAAGGGTATGACTATGCATTTCTTGGCATTTAACTTTAGGCCATGGCTCTGGCACCAATTATCCGTTTCTGTGAGACCCTTCTGAAGGATATCTGTGTCGGATGTGTTTTCAACTACGGCGCCCAGTTTTCAGTCATCTGCAAACTTTGTCAGCCATAACCCTCCTGTGTTTGCTTGTACTTCAAAAAAGTAGATGAATCACTCAGTTGAGTAAATGCCTTTCTGGAGGTATTTCTTGGGAGAGAGAGAGCACATGGATAATTAGCATATCCCCAACACAAATAAAGATCATACAAATTTGTAAAGAAAGGAAAGCAGAAAGGAGAACTTAGACTGTTAAGCACAATCTCCCCATCATTACTATGGCATAAAAATGACAGATTATTCATACATGATAGGATAACATAAGGAGAGAAGTCATTTTGATTGCAGTTTTCTGAGACAAGTTTCTGTTCTGGTACTTTTTCCCTAAAACTGCATACTAACGATGCTTCATTTTGTTAGGGTGCTTTTGAAGTATATATGGATAATATAGGATTTTTTTATATATGGTTGCTCTATACATATTTATGTTTGCAGGCGGATTAAATGTTTTGTGCACTAGTTGTGCTTTTATATGAGATGCCTTGTGGATTTGAAGTTTTTATTACCTGATTACTTGCAATAGCGCCATAGAGTGGGTGGTGTCTATAACACGTCTTCTCAACCAGCAAGATAGGATGTTATGGTTCATTCTATGACAGTGTCTATCTGAAGCATATGTGAGCATATGTAAGTTTCTTTACATAAGTATGATTTACCAATACGACTCCACGGCCACCAGGAACAAAATACCAAGAACTAGTGTAGAATGTGAAAATCCTTTATTCAAATAGGTCCAAGAGAGATAATAAACACAAGCGCTTTCGCTCAGGTAATCCTGAGCTTTTTCAAGTGAGTACAAAAGCATTTGCTAAAGCCAAACCTTTTTATAACCATGAATACCACCTTGATTAAAAACAAGTGTTACCAATCAATTGTTCAGTTGCTTAAAGGGGCTTTGCGCTAATTGAAACATAAGATAAAATATTGTATTGTTAAAAAATATGTATTTAACTGCTGGATTATGTATAAATAATTACAAAACATTAAAAACACTATTTCAAATATAGTGGAATCAAAATTAAAATGGTTTAAAATTCTGCTGTTGGAAACATTGGAAATCTAATTGTTCTGATAAACCTGGGAGATAGAGTTCTATAGAAGTGTTGGGTAGCCTTTTATTTAGTCTTAGTTTGTGGTAGTAATCTTGGTTCTTTTTCTCTATTCACATCAACCTTATTACTAGATAACAAGATTACTACCACAAACTAAGATTAAATAAAAGTAGACACTCTAAACTTTTTCTCTGTAGAAAGAGCTTCATTTTTTTTTATGCATTTTAAGTGAACTCGTTCTGAAACTAAATTACCTGGCTTAGGCCATAAAAAGATTACACCCACAGTTATTTAAAAAGTCAGGGAAAATAGAGTGAGATTAAGGCACTGTTTTTTTCTCTATCTTTGAAACTCTTTATTATTATTATTACTTAAACTATTGTGATTGGTCTTTAAAATTGTATTTATTTCTTTCTTTTGAGTATATATTTTTGACTTTGGTGGCTGCTTCCTTAAGGCCTTGCTGCTGGTCAAACTGCCATTTTGCATACTACCTTAATCACTCGTATATTCAATGTACCCTTGCTGGAGCATAGAGTCTTAGAGTAGCTTGTTTTGGTTGGTGGTGTAGCTTCCTTATAGTCCTGAGTGAGCAGAGGAGGAGTTATAGTATCTAGTTAAACCAACCTTTCCTCTGAGAGAGGTGACAGAGAACTTGGCTTGGACACTCACCTAAGGTCTCATCTCTATAGTTTTGCCAGTGGAGTTTTTCAGAGTTTTCAGACAGATAGAAATCCAGAACCTGGACTGAGTGTGTTCCCTGTGTGCTCTTAAGGGAAATTGTGCTTGATGCAAACAGCTGTATCTGGAAATACTGGGTGTATCCGTTTTTGTTCCATGTGAACAACCCTCTGCAGTGCCAGTGGTGAGGATTCAGACACCTTGATTACTGGCCCAGAGTGGGGATGTCACACAATCCTTGAATTTGTCCCTAGCCATCCCTGCAGTAGTTTGTCCAAGTAAGCACAAGCACTTTCCTGACAGACAAATGAATTATTCCCAAAGCATCCCCTTCATTACATTGTCTAAAGGCACACAGAAGGCAAAAAAGGAAAAATACATATTATTTTTATTTGCACCACAACAGCCCTAGCTACCTGACTACAAGCACAAGCCTGACACACAACACAAATGAATTACTTCCCCAAACAACACTTCAGAAGTATGTCCAGGTATGTACAAGCACCGAAATTAAACATTTCTCAAAGCATCCCCTTCAGTGAAATGTTCAGGCATTCAAATTGACACCTTTAGTAAAATGACCTAGTATGCACAAGTACCAAAATGAAACATTTCCTCAAGAAAACCCTTCAGTAATGTGTCCAGGTATGTACAAGCACCATAATGAAACATTTCCCCAGCCAACCCCTGTAGGAGTACGTCCAGGTATCCACAAGCATGAAAATGAAATAGTCATCCAAGTGACCCCTTCAGTAACTTGTTCAGGTATGCACAAGCATTAAAATGAAACATTTACCCAAGCAACCCCTTCAGTAACATGTCCAGACACAACCACAACAGACTCAGATAAACTCCAATGCATCTCTGGAAAACTGCTCCTCTGCCTTCTGCTGGCTGTTTGGAAACTTACTAAGTATGCATGCAAGTACAGAGGCATTATAGATTCATGTCTATGAATCATATCATTATAGATCATATCATGTAATCCAACACATGTAACAGCATAAACACCCTTCCCCTATTTACTTAATCTTGTTGTATTTTGAGTTGAGATTTGAGATAGGTGTGTGTGTGTAACAACTATATATATGTGCTATATGCATGCTGAATGTCCGGGATATGTGTGTATCACTCTCAAGCTCCACTGGATCAATCACAAAAAAAAAAAATGAAAACCCCCAGATTATGAATACCACTCTTTTATACATATGAATGCAAGGAACACTGTAGATATGTAGATACGATTTACATGTATTATTAATGATTCAGACTGAATCATTTTGCAATTTGATGATTTTGTGAAAAAAAAAAAGAAAAAACTGAGGCTCAGTCCTGTAAAATCATTAAGGCTAGATACAAGTATAAAGAACCCCTTGTAAAGCAAAATGAAAACGTCTTCATTTCTACACAAAAGTGAACATAGTTTTCATGAAA